>NC_137959.1:30164773-30277273 GCF_963924665.1 Micromys minutus | reverse complement strand
TGTCCATATTAAATGTCAACTATGATGAACTGAACATACGATTTATTTTTCTTAAAGTTAAGATCTATTTTGCTATATAAATTAACCTATTTATTTGTTTTATATGTGTTACGTGTATGCTCAGATGACACTGTATATATGTATAGGTCATATGACAGATTGTGAGAGTTGGTTCTTTTGATCTGCCACATGGGTTCCAGGTATCCAACTCAAGTTGTCAACTGTGGTGGCAAGTTTCTCTACTTACTGAACCATCTCACTGGCCCTGTATGACTTCTTTTAATTACTGATGAAGGAACATTAAGATTATAGCTTAGTGGCAAAGCAATGTTATGAGGCCCTGGATTCACTTCCCACTTCACAACAAAGAGAACTGACATATCACTAAAGCCCATTATGAATTTTCAAGGTACTTGATATAAAAAGATTGTCAGATGATATGTCAAAACGTGCAAACATTTAATTTGTTAAAAAATAAATAAATAAAACCAAGCCAGAGGTGGTGGTGCCTGCCTTTAGTCCCAGTGCTTGGGAAGCAAAGGTGGGCAGATCTCTGTGAGTTTGAGGCCAGCCTGGTCTACAGAGTGAGTTCCAGGACAACCAGGGTTACATAGTGAGCCCCTGCCTCGAAACAAAACAAACAAACAAACAAATACATACTAGATTTTAAGTTTTATCACAAAGAGAAACCTATAGATAGTTTACATATTCCTTGCTTAAACTATACTTAAAAATGAAGATGTAAGTTCTAGATAGGTCACGTCAAATACAAGTTGTTTAATGACCATAACATTTTAGTAGTTAAAATGACATTATAAAGAGTTTATATTTTAACTGGAGTTAATAATACTTATAGAGTTCTGAAATCAGAACTATTCTTTAAGGTCTTCAAAACAAACAAACATGTTTCATTGAATAAAAACACATTTCATAAATGATATTTAAGTAAGACCCTAAGTTCAAATCTGACATTAGCAATTAAATGTATACAATTGTTTATACATTTCAATGATCTGTGCAATAATCTAATTAATTATCTAACAGGTCACTACAGCAAAGCCCATGAACCCCTATAGTGCACTATGTGAGCCAATAGTGGAACAGAGAAGGAGGCAACTGCCTACCCAAAAATACTCCTAAAAACCAACAAAGGCACTTGGTACAGTTTCTGATCTAAAACACACCAAGTCTTGGCTGTTCTTCATGAGGAGTAATATTTGTCTTACTGGTAACAATGAATCCAAAACCAAACATTTTTGTCTGATAAAAGTCACCAATAGAAGAACATACTTTCAGATCATAGAAGAAAGACACTCAGAAAAAAAACTGAGGAACAACAATTGTGTTGCCAATAAACTAAAACGTGGAAGACACAAAGTGGCTGCAAACCTGCTTTGTCAACACCTTACATGCCAACCTTTATTTTCTACATTTCTTATTATAACACTAATGTAAAGTTTAAAACTTTACAAACAGATTTAGTTTTAATCAGTATCAACCCACTATTTAAAAACAAAAACAAAAAAGAAAAAAAAAAGGAAGGAAGGAAGGAAGGAAGAAAGAAAAAAAATAAGACTTATGAAGAAGTCTGAAAACGAGACCGACCTAGACCCTGGATGAGATTGGATGGGTCAAGTGTCTCTGGTACTATTTGTCTTCACTACTGACAGACACTGTCACACAACCCACCACACGATGCCTGTCTCTGAATGGCGAAGCTAGAATGCAAGTTAATTGTATTAATAGAAAAACAACTAGCATCCCAGCATATAAAATAAGCAATCCAGATTATTTTACAAAAAACAAAAACAAAAAAATTGTAGAATTGGTCAATTTACATGTTTAAAACACTTTCGATTTCCCCATCTACTTTTCCCACCCAAAATAAGTTTACATGCTACAATAATCAATGTAAGTTAAACTTTAAATTTTAATTATTAATATCAGATAAATCCATGTAAGAAATTTTTTACTCAAAACTTTGGTTAACTCATATTCACCAATTTATTTTACTGTTTATAAATGCAATCTAATCCATAAGCCAGAATACTCTCTTTTATGTGTTTGTTGTATTGCTGTTCTTAAATTTTAGGTTATGCCTTTACCCAAATACTAAGAAATAGGAGACATATTCTGAACAAACCTGAACAAAGCACAAACAACCCCCCCCTCAAACATCCCTATCTTTAATTTCTCTGTCACATCAATGGCCACATACTTCCTTATATACCCCTTTTAAAAAGTAATCAACTCAGTATGGTAGTTGATTCCTATAATCCCAGCATTTTAGAGGCTGAGGCAGGAGGATTGCTATGAATTAAATCCCAGCCTGGGCTACATAGTGAGTTCTAGGCCAGCCTGATATAGTGTGAAAGGGTCTCAACAAAAACAACTGGAATTCAGAGTTCAAGAGAAAGGTATGCAAGACCTCTGTGAATACAAAACTAGCCTAAGATTCATAGAAAGACCCTACCTTAAAAATTAATGCTGAGGGACTGGAGAAATGGCTCCATGGTTAAAAGCACTGACTGCTTTCCCAGAGATCCTGAGTTCAATTCCCAGCAAACACATGGTGGCTCACAACCATCTATCTGTAATGGGGTCCAATGCCCTCTTCCGGTGTGCCTTAAGACGGCTACAGTGTACTCAATTCATAAAATAAATGAATAATTAAAAAAATAATGCTGAAACAGAGATTGCTAGTTCTGTGAATAAAACATAGCTTAAAGATATTTTTAACTGTTCAATTTTGCAAAACTATCATATTTTTTAAAAGAGAGGAATGTCTTAGGCTAGCCTTAAACTCATTGTGTACCAAGGGTGACCTTAAATTTCTAACCCCCTAACCTCTACCTCCAAAACTGTAGGATTACAGAAATATGCCACTATGCCCAGTTTATGTAGGGGATTAAACCCAGGGCCTTGAGCATACTAAATAAGCCCTGTACTAAACTAAAATATAAAATAGCCTTAAGATAAATGAGTTGTTATCAGTAAATATTAGTATATATAATCTGTTCATGTATCTATAAAAGGTTGAGCAAAAAAAGAATTCTCTTCAATCTATCACGAATGTGAGTGAAAAAAAGCATAAGAAACTCTGTCCTAGCATATATCAAGGAGTAAAGAACCTCATCAAGAAAGAGCTAGAAGGATTGAGATGTAATTACATTCAATGATATACATATTATTTAGTACAATTCTAACATTTTTTCCACCTCCTTCCTATGTCTTTCTATTGTTCTGTTTTCTTTATTTTTGGTACTGAATATTGATCTCAGATCCATGTGTATGTTAGGTATAACTGGACGACTGAGTTACATGTGAGCCCTTGTTTTTATTGTTTAACAGTCTTACACATAAGCTGGCCTTGAGATTCTCCTATCTCTGCCTCCCAATTACAGGTTAATGCCAGGATGTCGGACAGCTAATTAAATAAATTCATTTTTTTTTCACCTGAGACAGAATTTCTCTGTGTTGACCAGGCTGGCCTCAAACTCAGAGATCCATAAAGATATGCCTCATCTCTGCCCAAATTCCTATGGTTTTAATTTAAATGACTAATAGGTCTAAAGTGATTTAAAACATAGCTGTTCTCTGGTTACAGACCTTTGATTTTCTATTGTCCTATCCTATAGTATAGGTAACACTCACTCAACAGGTTGCTTCAATGTAGAAAATATGTGTTAGCTACTTGAAATTTATTAAGTGCCATAATATAGAACTCAAAGCACAGTCTAGTAAGGTTCTTTCAAAAAAAGTTTATATTGTAGATCTATAATTATATAAAGTTACAAACTTAAATTACACACACTCTGGCCCATGATACTCCCTAATCAGGTGAGGTAGAGGATCACGTGCATTCAAACCTCAGCTCCTCACCATGGCTGAAGAAGGCAATGTGGCTGGAGATGTGATGGATGTTCGCATCACTTCATCAGAAGAGCTAATAAAGACTGTCCTCATCCACAAGAGCATGATTTGCCAAAGCTTTTAAAGCCTTAGATAAGAGCCAAAGCCCACCTCTGTGTACTAACATACAGTTGTAATGAACTTATATATGTCAAGTTGAGTGGAAGCCCTTTATGCTTAGAACTAAATAAACCCAATTAAGGTTGATGTCAAGAAACTTGGGGAATGGGTAGGATTCTGCCAAACCAATCAAGAGTAAGAACCCATAAAGTGATTGAAGTTGTGCAGGGCTTAGGAATTTCACAAGCCAAGGATGTCAAAGAGAATTTCAAAAACAAAAACAAACAACTAAAAAAACCTTTGGCCTCTGTTAAGGACTGTATTTGTATGATGTACTTGGGGGAGAGGTTACATTCACTCGTGTGAGAATGTATGGAGAGCAGCGTTGGCATCAGGATTATTTTCCTCAATCACTTCACTTTTTTTTTTTTTTTTTTTTAAACTGAACCTGAAACTTGCTGTTTTGACTACACTGGCTAGACATGGAGCCTGAGAAATCTACCTGTCTTCGCACACCCCAGGGTCAGGGCTATAGAAATGTACCACTGCACCATGAGTTCTGAAAATCTGAATTCCAGTCTTCAAGTACCTGACCATCTCCTTGGGCCTCAACAGATTCTATTGTACATGTTTTATGATGTAGCTACCTATACATGTTTTAAAAAGCTGCCTTAAGTATTCATGTACTGAGGCTATATTGCTTCCAAAATGCACGAACTTGTAATTCCAGAACTTGAGAGGCAGACACAGGAAGATGTGGCTAAGCTAGGCTTGTCTATATAAAAAATTTGAAGCCAACCTGGTCTACATATATAAAATCCTGTGATCACACGTGCAAAATAAATACTAACTTAATTATTCAAAGTAAAACACAAATTTTATGAAAACAATGAACTGTATACTAATTATTAAGGTTTCTTCCATTAAATTACAAAACCTACAGTTTAATCAATTCTTTGGTATCTTTTTGTTGTTATTTTAAGGTTTTTGTGAGACAAAGACACTCTTAAGTAACCCAGGCTGTTCTCAAACTAGCAGTCATCTTTGCAAGCAGGCATAGATTCTATAGATTTTTAACTCAAATTCTTGAGCTAAACAATGAATTTATTCACAGGATATACGGCACACACCTACTTTAATTCCAGCACCCTGAAGGCAAAGGCAGGAGGAACCTCTGGAGTTTGAAGACAATCTATCCCAAAAATAAACTTTTTAAAAATTGGGATATAGTGCCAACTAAATATCCCCAAATGAAAACAAACAAAATAGTTTGCTTTTGGGGGAAGAGGGGCAGGGTCTCATGTAGCTCATGCTGGCTTCAAATTCACTATGTAGCAGAGGATGACCCTGAACCACTTATCTCCCAATTTCTCAAATGCTGGTATTAAAACTATACTACCTGGTTTCTTAAACTGAGGCAATATAGATTAATACTGATCTCCATGAAAAATTTATCACTGTAAATATATCTCAGGGTTAAAAACTCTAAACATATAACTAAAATATTTGATTGCTATAACTTTTATTTCTCTTGTTAACTCCTTATTTTGCTAATACTATTAATTCCTTGACATGTTTTTGTTTTAGAAAATGGCCTCTGTCACAGCTATTTACAGAGCCTGGAACACTGCTTAAAAAGTTTTTATTTCTGAATCTATCATTCATTGACATACTGAACTTCAATTTCTTAACTATTTTCCCAAGAGAATTCTTAAAAATACACAGGTGGACAAATTTCAAACTAATGAAAGTCTCCGACCTTGTCTTCATACACAAGAGAAACTGTGCCTCCTGCCCTCATCTTTCTCTATCCTAACTTTGGGACTCACAGAGCAGAAAGAGTATGTAAAAGTGTAATATACAAAAACCAAATTCCTAACAATTTAAAAGGGGCTGAGAAACATCCTTTACACAGGATTCTGGGTTGTGGATCAGCAGCATCACATTTATTCATGCTCTCAGTAATAAGCCAGGCAGGTGAGGTGTGGGATGAAACTACATTGGTGAATTTGAGAAACACATTTTTAATAATTAATAACAAAGAATGTCTCATGAACATATATATTCCCAGTCTCTAAATTGTTTTTTAAAAATTTAAACTAATTTAAAATTTGTGACACAAACCTTTATGGCAGAACTAGAAGTCTGTTCCCACCAGGCCCTCATACCTGATAGCAGCCAATCCAGCTCCTTCAAAACTCTGAAGAATTAACTATATCAAAAGTCATCATTTTTATGCATTTCACATGTAAACAGCAAATGCTACAGATTTTTGTTTTTAAAAACATCAGATATTTAAATTAATGTGCATTTCTCTAGCTATCAAGCTTTTGGCCAGAAGCCAAACTTGGTAAAACACTCCTGTTTTTCTTTTTGGTAGATGTATCACCAAGGCTGTCAATCTAATAAGTAAAAACGTGATTCTAATGATATACACTGACACCCTATAATTATTACTCTGCAATTTAAACTTTTATCTGTAACAGTATATAGTAAAGGAGTCTTTTCTATTAATAAGACATTGGAAAATAGAATAAACTATGTTGGTTACTAAAAAAGTAGATATGTACATTAAAAGATTATTAATTATTAGGATCACAGAAACTTTCTGTGAGAAGAAAACCTTTTTACTATCTTCACTATTTTTATAAGTCACTGATTTCAAGATAATAAAACTTTACTGGTATGTAGATGTGTCTTGGTAATAGAGCACCTGCCTATCATGTATGAGGTTGTAAGTTCAATCCTCAGTCACAAATAGAAATACACTTATGTACATATATAGATAGCTTTAGAATATTTCCTTCCTTTGGTCAAATTTTCTATTTTCATGTTTCAACTCAGCTTTTAATCTAATTTACCTGTTCAGACTTTCTCAACTATACAGGAAGGGCAAAACTTTTCATTAGTGACCCTAAATCAAAGACTTTTAATATTTATACATGAGAATTTTTGAAACATATGGTATTATTTAAAGGGAAGTATCCTTTTTCTAAACTTAGCTATTATTTCTTTTCAGCTTTTAAAAGGAACTGGATCTACTGTAAACAGATGTTAAAAAGCACAGAAGAAACAGACTTGTAGTTCTATGCAGATTCAATATGTCCTTACAGAAACAATCTCAAGACACAAAAGGAATCAGTTAGTCAATTTATACATGTGGATTTAAAGTGAAACAATACTTCTTTAAAATATTTTCTATTTTATTCTGTGATTCAGTCTTTAAAAAAATAGATTTAAAGCTCCAAATTCCCCCAAAATATTCAGAGCCACTTTACAATCTGGTAGATATGAGATGAACCAGATCATCTTATCAATTTGATTACTAAGAAGCTCACCAATTCACAGTTAAATCCACAGAAGCTGTTAGAAAATGTCTGGCCACACATGAACAGTGAAGAGGGCCAATATTTCTTTGTCATGTTTAAAGTTTTCCTGTCCTCAAGCAAGAAGGCTTCATACTGCTCTCTTCAGCATGATAATGGCATATGGATTAATGTATATAGAAATTAAACACCTGCAGCTAAAACACAGTACAATACTGTCATTTAGACTATAGCCTTCTCTTTGATTTCTTTTGGTGAAATTAAAAGAACTTACTGGAAATGATGTTTTCGTGGACTTTAAATACCATTTTAAAAGATTATAAGTATCATGAAGCAAGAAACCTTTATAGGACAGATAAAACTTCAGAGAAGTAGACATAATGTATTCATTTTTTGAAAGCAAATACATTTAATAACATAATCCCAACTTTTAAAAAAGGTATTATAGTTGGGCAAGCTATTATTGTGAAAAGCATTCATACTAAATTATTACTCATCAAGACTTTTTAAATTTAGTTTGTCAATTTTTTACTCTAATTCAAAGTAAAAGTCTGAACCAATTTAATGTATTTACATAGTATGATTTGAGAGCTGAGTAAAAAATAAACTTAACAAATTTTAAACATTATTTTAATATGTTTCATTGTTATAAGAGACTACAAAAGAATGTATTTTATAAAAATTATATTCAAGTTGGCCACTATTTTTCAAGAATTTAAAATAAGTATTAGGCCACACACACACACACACACACACACACACACACACACATATACACACATGTATATATATGTGTGTGCATGTAAGTGTGTGCGTGTATATGTATGTATATATGTATATGTATGTATATATGTATATATGTATATGTATGTACTATTTAGCTCTGGCTGTGCCACATTTTTAATTGTAGAAAAAGGTTATAGTTACATGCTATAAAGAGAAAAGAGACTTGAGAACTTGAGTCTTTTTTTTTTTAGATCATATAACATTTTTCCCTTTGGGCAAGTCTTTAAAAATATTTTTTAAGGGCTGGTGAAGTAGCAGTTAAGAGCACTGACTGCTCTTCCAGGGGTCCTGAGTTCAACTTACAGCAAACACATGGTGGCTCACACCATCTGTAATGAGATCTGATGCCCTCTTCTGGTGTGTCTGAGGACAGCTACAGTGTACTCATATACATAAAATAAGTAAATAATTCTTTAAAAAGAATTGTTCAATAAAAGGTCAAATATAATTTTCTACCCATTGCTTGGTGCTTATCTTTTTTTATGTGCACTCAACACAGTCACTTTAAATTGGGTCTCGTATTTGAAGACAAGGTCCACTTTAGGAGACAACATTTATAAATGGACCAAAATTTAAGATATATCTATATATATCATATATATACCATCTATACCATATATATATGGTATGTATGTATATATAATTTTAAAAACACAAAAAAACTTTCAATGTAAAGAGTAAACAAAGTCTTTAAGCCCTCAAATCATACTCTTTTTGATATGAATTTTGCCAAGACTGTTCATGTTGGCCAGATAGTTCCCTAGTTTTCATTAATAAGTAAAATAAAATGCATACCAGCAGCAACTACAGCTGGAGGAGGCGAGCCTGCCTCACCACCACTTGTCTGACTCATTGATGCTACAGATGTTTCTCTAGGTGGAGGTAACTGTAACTCCTTTGGGAGAAGATCATAGACAGATTCTGTAGGGAGAAAAAAAATTGACAGAAAGTCAGTCAATAACATATACAAAAAATGAGTATATTTTCTCTTCTGACAAAAATAACTGCATCATGAAGGTTGTGATTACATATTAGCAATCACTTGTTCTTTTATTATATAATCCTTTTTTAAAATTAATTTATTGTTTCATATATTACATCCCAGCCACCGTTTCTACCTCCTCCCTCTGCTTCCTACCTCCTCCCCTGTCTGCTCCTTCATCTCCTCCATCAGAGGTCTGCACACAGGAGCTATAGCACTAGAGGGCGCCAAATACCACTGCTATGGCTTTGCTTTGCCACCTCACTGCTGTCAAACACAGGGACACCAAAGCTCAGCACACAAAGTGCTTCTTCTCCTTGCCTACTTAAGATTTCTATCAAGTAAATATAAAAGGTCCCCCTCCCCCAGTGAGGTGACTAGAACCAGGGCACAAGGAAAGAAAACAAGCAGAACGGGGAGCATATTCAAAAGATTAAGAATTTGCTGTAATGGTCCAGACCAACTGGAAAAGAAGAAATGAAACCAACATTTTCAGGTACTCAAAATAATATCTTTAGTTACAAAGACAACAATGTCAAAATGAGCTGGTTGACTTGTTTGCTTGGTCCTGTTCTACAGATTCTAACTGATCCACTTTTGTTACTGATTATTTCTGGGTCAATTCAGTTCTTTATTCTTCAATGCTGCTGTGAAGGGGTTGAAAAACTTTCACAACAGTGCATATCAAGCTCAAAATAGAAATCTTACCCTGAGGCATACACAGTAAGAGGGGAAGAAAACTGTGATTTTGTTTGTTCATTTGTTTATTGAGACAGTATTGCTCTACATAACCTTGGCTGTCCTGGAACTATGTAGACCACTGTGACTTTGAACTCACAGAGATCCACCTGCTTCTGTCTCTCAAGTGCTAGGATCAAAGGCATGGACCACCATGCCTGGCTAAAAATGTGGTTTGTAAAATGGTAAGTGTGTGTATACTCTTGAGCAAGCATAAGTGTGTATATGTACACCATGTGCATACAAGAGCCTACCAAAATCAGAAGAGGGCATTGGATTCTCTCGAACTAGAGTTACAGATGGTTGTGAGCCATCTTTTGGGTACTGTGACCTGAACTCAGGTCCTAGCAAAGAGAACATTTGTAATTTACAAGTATACTTTTTTCCCTTCCTAGGTGGATTCTGTGCCCTAAGTACCACAGTCTACAGCTTTAGTTGGTTATTACCCATTTCAGAAAAAGACAAGTCTCCAAGTCCTATATTCCCCTTTCCCACAGTTGAGTATAGAAAGGCAAACCACAGTTGGATAACAACAATTAGCAAGGCAGTAGAGGTGGCTGCAGAGCGCACACTTTAAACCCAGCACTGGGGAGGCAGAGGCAGGCAGGTTTCTGGGTACAAGGTCAGCCTGGTCTACAGAGCACGTTTCAGGACAGCCAGTGCCACACAGAGAAACCATGTCTCGAACAAACAAATGAGTAAGTAAGTGGTGAAGCAAGGGGTAATGGTGACAAAATCTAGGACAGTAGAGTTTTCCTCAGAAGAAACACAGAGATAGGACAAACAAACAAACAAACAAATAAACAAAAAACCCCAAACTGGATCACTCAATCAATTCCTGTGTGTTCTTTCAGAAGATCATACTGAATAAATACACACAATAAAGGTTGTATTTGAGGCTGGAGCACAGCTCACAGAACAGATGTTTAAATAGGGAGATCTGTTCCTAAGAACTAGATTATTCCTCTTTAGATTATTAGTCTCCACCTTTACAGACCTTGGGAATTCAACTGCTTTGGGGTTAGACTAAATAAACTCCAAAATTGTCAGAAAGTTCATTTCCTTTGTAACTTTTCTCAAAATTTTCTAATTTACTTTTAGGTAATTAAGTTGAACAGAACTAATATTGATTTGTCTATGAAGAAATAAAAAGGGGGGAGCACAGTTTCTGTGAAGTGTTTCTGGCCAGAAGGGCATGCACACACAAACATTTTTGTTTAATTATCAAGCAAGCAACTAAATAAAACTTAACTTGTGCGTTAAGTGTCACCCTGATCTGTATAGCAAGTTCAGGACAGCTAAGGTTATAAAGTGAGAATCTGTCTTAGTCTCCAGTCTCTCGGAGGCTGGAGAGATGGCTCAGTGGTTAGGAACACTGACTGCTCTTCCAGAGGTCCTGAGTTCAATTCCCAGGAACCACATGGTGGCTCACAACCATCTGTAATGGGATCTGATGCTTTCTTCTGGTGTGTCTGAAGACAGCTACAGTATACTCATATACATACATAAATAAATAAATAAAAATAAATCTTAAAAACAAACAAACAAACAAAAACAACAACAAAACCCAGGGTCTCTCTGTTGTGTACTTCTTGCTTTCTCCTAGAAATACTGGCTGTTATAGACCAGTATGGCCTTGACCTCATCAAAATCCATCTGCCTCTTCCTTTTGAGTGCTGGGATTAAAGGTGCACACTGCCATTTCAAGCAAAGATGACACTTTGTGTTAAGAATGCTTTAAAAATACGATCAAGAGAGATGCCTCGATGGGTAAGAACACTGGCTGTTCTTACAGAGGACCAGGGTTCAATTTCCAGTAATCCATGGCAGCTCACAACAGCCTATAACTCTAGTTCCAGAGGACCCAATGCTCTCTTCTGGCTTCTTCAGGAAGCAGGACACATATGTACAGGCATACATGCAGGCCAAAACCTCCTACACATAAAAATTTTAATGTACTTTAAAAATGGAGCAAAGCAAAGCCAGGCAATGGTGGCACACGCCTTTAATACAAGTACTCAGGAGCAGAGGCAGACAGATCTCTATGACTTCAAGGCTGGCCTGGTCTACAGAGCTAGTCTAAGACCCTGCCTTGAAAAACAAACAAATAAAAACAAGACAAAAAAGAAACACCCCTCCCCAAAAACAACAAAGCATGAATTAATGCCCCAAGCAGGTACTATTGTACAAATAATACAAGTTCTCACAGTGGAAGCTGATTATCAGGTATAGACACTGCCATGCCACCTCAAATGCCCAATCATCAGGTATACATACCACACTGAAAAAAAATCTACTTGTAAACACTTTCACTTTGTTTAAATATGAAAACAAAATTGCATCTGCCATCCTTGTAAATATGAAACTACCATTAAGCATAGAAAATTTCTTTAACATATCCCGCTTAAGAAATACTTAGGAAACACTTGTCTTACTCTTCTCCACTGTTCCATTCGCTGCCTCAGTAAACAGGTGAAGCTCCAAGCTAAGGTTTTATATCAGACACTCTATGACAAAGTCCTAACATCTCCAGTGTGCCAGCACAGTTCTACACTGAAAAGTTAGCACTCATTTTGTTTAAAACAAGAAACACTTCACCCTTGACAGTCATCATATTTGGCATATCCACTGGAAAAATGTACTGGCTGCAAGGTCCACTGGATATTTTGTTTCTCAAAGATTATAGAGTCCAAGAATAACTGTTAAGTGATACTCCGTTTTAACAAATTTTTCTCAGTTTTGAGGTATAAGGCAATTTACTAATTTACTATCAAATATGTATTTATTCATATTATTTTTCCAGATTGTATTGTTTTCTCCAAACATACTGTGTTATAACATATTTAGATAATATACAATACTATACACTATACCAATTGAGGGGGATGAGGTTAGAAAACTAAAAGAGTTCCATAGACATTTCCTAGTTCTTTAATTATCTGTTATTTTAGGATAGGTGATGTAGCTCAGTTGGTAGAGCAATTGCATGGGGTACAGTAAATTTCCAAGGCAGTATAAACCTGGCCTGGTGACACTCCAGTAATTCCAGCACTCTGGAAGTAGCAGCAGGAGATTCAGGAGTTCAATCATGCTTGGCTACTTGAGGAGTTCAAAGCCAGCCTGGACTATAAAACTGTGCCAAAAACCTATACATAAACAAACAACAACAAAAACAAAAAAATCTACCTACACTTTAAATCTGTTAATCTGTGTGTTTTACTAAGTGGTGGGGGGGGCAGGGTGGGAGAGAGGTTGTATGTTTCACATGTGTCTATGGACCTGTGGAGGCAGAGGTCAATGTTGGGTGTCTTTATTTGTTCTCTATCTTGATTTTTATTTATTACATTTATTTATTTTGTATGTATGTGGGGACACATCTTGATGAGTGTGTAAAAGTCAGGATGATTTTTGTAAGTCAGTTATCTCCTACCTTGTGTGTTCTGAG
The DNA here is from genome assembly GCF_963924665.1 of Micromys minutus. Taxonomy (NCBI): domain Eukaryota; kingdom Metazoa; phylum Chordata; class Mammalia; order Rodentia; family Muridae; genus Micromys; species Micromys minutus. The sequence goes on along the minus strand of NC_137959.1, from coordinate 30,264,024 downwards.
GATTACTCAGGTTATCAGGCTTGTTTATAGGCTGAGTTATCTTGTTCCTTCATCTTTCACTCATTTAACCTGGAGCTCACTGATTCCCATCCCATCAGGTTGGTTAGCAAGTGAATCCCAAAAGTTTACCTTCTCTGCCTGCATATTACTAGGATTACAGGTGCATGCTATACACCCAGCTTTTTATTATGCTTGTATGAAAAGCACTTTACCAATCACAAGTCACCAGGCCTCTTAACTTTTAACTTAAGTTTGTACCAGAAGAAACAAAACTCTCTATTAATCATAAAATGACTTATGAAAACATCCCAGGCTTAGTTATAATTTCTAAAAATCTTGCATAGATACTTTTTGTAAGATTATTCAAACTATGCACATGGTGGTGCATGCCTAGAATCCCAGCATTCAGCTAGCTGAGGCAGGAAATCAAGGACGCCAAGTTAGGACTGCCCCCCCCCCAAAGTCAAACTAGAGTAAAGCAGGGTCCAAAAAAGGCTCAGATTGTTCTTTTATTCCTTTGTCACAGTATCTGCTCAAAACCAAATCCTACAAAATCAAATACTTTGGTAGAAAAATGTATCAAAGTTCTAGCTTAAGAAAAAAAGTGGTGTTCAAGAAATAGCTCAATGCTTAAGATCACTTGCTGCTCTTGCAGACAACAACCCAGGTTCAGTGTCCTGTGCCCACCATCAGGAAGCCTATAGCCACCTAGTTCCTGAGGATCAAATGCCATCTTCTGGCACCCAAGGGCACCTGTACACCTTTGATGCAAATATAAATATACTCAGTTGTATGTACACCTGTGTGCACACACCCACAAATTAAATAAAAAATAATTGGATTCCATATTCTGGTCTCTGTAGGTACCAGGTATTGCACATGGTACAGAGACATTCAAGCAAACACTCATATTAATAAAAAAATAGATTATCTCTTGGTCAATTTCTTTGTTGCCACATTCTTAGACTAAGCATATTGCAAAATGGACAGAAGAAGGTGGATCTTTGTGAGTTCGAGATCAGCCTGTTCTACATAGTAAGTTTCAGGAGAGCCAGGGCTACAGAGACTCTGTATAATTCTCAGTAACAAACAAATAAAAATAATCATAAGAAATATAAGTATCAGAGATAAAAAGTGTCAGAAAGAAGAATGTTGAGGACTTCCAAATGTGAAAATGTCTCAGTTCAAGGAAGAAAGAACCTGAAAGAATTCACTTATTTGATGTAGAAAAAGGTACTTCCTGTTACTTTTGCCAACGAAGGGAAAGATTGAGACAGAAGCCATAAGGCAGAGCTGAAGTCCATGTGGAACTGGGGAAATAGGTAAAGGGTAAGTTGAAAAAAACTACTGTACTGGCTGGTTTTGTGTCAACTTAACACAAGCTGGAGTTATCACAGAGAAAGGAGCCTCAGTTGAGGAAAAACCTCCATGAGATCCAGCTGAAAAGCATTTTCTCAACTATTGATCAAGGGGGAAGGGCCCAGCCCATTGTTGGTGGTGCCATCCCTGGGCTGGTTGACCTGGGTTCTAATAAGAAAGCAGGCTGAGCAAGCCAAAGCAAGCCAGTAAGCAGCATTCCTTCATGGCCTCTGCATCAGTTCCTACTTTCTGACCTGCTTGAGTTCCAGTATTGACTTCCCTTGGTGATGAACAGCGATATGGAAGTATAAGCTGAATAAACCCTTTCCTCCCCAACTTGCTTCTTGGTCATGTTGCTTGTGCAGGAATAGAAACCCTGACTTAAGACAACTACTATTCCACAACCTTTCCAAAGAGAAGAAAAAGGATACTTGAGAAGACAAGGCTACAGATGAAAGGTCTTATTCTACTTAGTGAAAAAAGATTGCACATACTTTGTATATACTTGACAGTATAAAGAAAAGTACTAGCTAATAAGAAAAAGCTTGAAATACAGAAAGAAAAACTTCATTTAAGAAAACACAATCAAGCTACCACTGTAGCATGTGACTGGAATCCTAACTATTCAGGAAACCAAGAACCCTTATTCTACTTACTAATGATTCCAATGAGTAAAAGTAGTGACAATGATGATTTTACTATATTAACAGTATATTTTTAAAAATTAATCTGATTTTACTATTAGCTATTTTTACTAATCTCTTACTAACAAATTTGTTAATTTCTTTTTTTATGCATCCCAGGCTTGCCTTAAAAAAAAAAAAAAAATGACACGAACCAAGCTGTCCTTGAACTACTTAGAGGGTAACTTCTTGCATCTAACTCCTGAGCATTTGGAATTCCAGGTATGTGGCATCATACATGGCCATATAAACTACTTTTATTATGGGTATGTGCATATAGAAAAAACATACCATGGAGGAAACAGTACTATCAGTGGTTTCAATCACCCAATGAAAACCCTGGATTTGAAACATTTAGAAGCACTGCTATATACCAGCATTATTCTAATAATTAAGTGGTAGGCAGCACTGTGTAACCTTATGCAAGTTACTCAAAAGATGAAGACTTATTTAATTAATTAAAACAGTGGTAATTCTTATCTGCCTTGAGGAGCTGAGAGAGCTAGCAGTGATGTAAAAAAAAACACCCAAAAACTATTATTATGTAGTAACTGCAGCTTCTAGGAACAAATGGAAGCCGTAGTTCCTGCCCTTAAAAGGGTATGCAATAAGAAGGTGTTACTGAGATACTAGACATTCTCTTTTACTGTAAAAGTAATCATGTAAATATCTTATGTCCATTCTAAATGATCTTAATTTCATGTTAAAACACACAGCTTTCCTTACTATAGGTCTTATATTTCCCAGCTAGACTTGCTAGATAGCCAGTCAAGAGGAATTGGTGAGCTCTGGGTTCAGAAAGAAATCTCAAAAAAAAAAGATGGAAAGCAATAGAAGAAAAGTACCTGATATGAATCTCAGGCTTGGGCAAGTACATCTTCATAGACACATGTATATTGCACACAAATGCATACAATTTACACAGAAATAAAATAATAAAAAAGAATTGTTCTGCTTGGCCTTTGTAGTGTTTGTCAATATTAATACCAAATAACCAGATTTTACATAAAAATAGACTTTTGGCTTCTCTTGGAAAAACTGTAAGATTTGACTAAATCAAACATATACAGCTGCCTGACCCCTTAAGAATGTTCAGTTGCAAAAAGTACCATCCAGACAATCTCAATGATTTGCATTGCACAGTTGGTACCCAGTTTGCACCCAAGTTTTCAATCCAGCACCAGGGTTGCAAGATTGGGGTATTTTTATGGAACAGGAGAAAAGACAAAAATATCTCTTCCCATAAGTTTTCAAGCTTAAAGACACAGAGAGTAAATGAGTGGTTTTAATTTTCTTGATTAAACACCGTTGCCACAGGCAAAATTCAAAAAATATTGCCTATGAAATCCATGAGGTATTATCTTCAACACAAGAACAAAAATGCTTCCTATTTTTTAAAAAATGAATAAACTTTCACAGACTTACCAGCTTCTTGAGAGTTTTGAAGATTTTAATAATGACTTATTTTTAAAGGCTAATCGTGGTGGCTCAGACCTATAATCCCAGAATTTGGGAAGCAGAGGCAGGAGGATAGGGAATTCAAGGTAATCTTTGGCTACTCTGACAGTTTCACCCTAGGTTATAGACAACCTGTTTTTATAAATGAAAACAAATCCCTTCTTATGCATAAGAATATTAAAATTTGGTACTCAAATTAGCTAGGCCTGGTGTCTCAAGCCTAAAATACCAGCTGCTAAGGAGCCCAAACAGGAAAATCACAAATTCAGGGCCTGCCTGGGATATATAAGCATAAGTTAAAGGCCTGCCTGGAAAACTTAGTTTAAGACTCTATCAAAAAATAGAATGGATGGGGCAATAGCTCAGTGGCTCAGTGGTAAAGTGCGTGGTCTAACAGGTGCTAGGCCCTAGATTCAATACTTTGCACTGCTTCTCCCTTTGCCCAAATACATGAGAGGTTGTGAACTACCTGAAATGATGTGAGTGCTGGGAATCTAATTATGTTCTCTGAAAAGCAATACATTCTTTTAACTGTAGAATTATCTTTCCTATTAATTAATTTTCTAGATGTACTTATTTTATGCATATGAATGTTTTCCTTCATGTTTGTATATGTGCTTGGTACCTGTAGAGGTCAGAAGAGCGTGTCAGATTCCCTGGATTTGGAGTTTTGATAGTTGTGAGCCGCCATGTTGATGCTGGGAACCAAACCAAGTTCCCTGCAAAAGCAGCAAATGATCTTTTTAAGATTTTGAAACCTTTTCTTTAATGAAGTTTTTATTAAGTTTTCAAAGGCTATAATTCAAAAACTAAAAACTCAAAATGACATGATTCTACTTATAATCCCCAGTGTTTATTGTTTAGGCAAGCACTGGGAAACAGGGTGACCATGAAAAGTGTCAAGGTGCTCCTGCTTCACCACTGGACTCCTGCAAACTGCCTTTCATCAAAATTACTTTAACACTGATAAAATGCTGTGACTAGCAGCCATTTTGGAATTGACTGGATGTGTTCTAAAGTTTGAATGCCAAAGACACCACAGAGGGCAGCATCTCTACATTTGAGGGACTCAAATGACTCTACTGGAAGTTGCCCACTTGGTGAGGGTACTGCATCTCCTGGTCCCTAGTTTCCCACTTTAAGTTTCCTATTTGAAGTAATGCAGCAAGTGATCTTAACCACCAAGCCACCTTTTCAGCTTTGTTTCTTTATTTAAAAAAAAAAAGAAAAGACTATTAAAAAGTTAACTAAAACGTTAGAATTCCCAATCCTTGGGAATTCCTTACACTTAATTTTTAAAAACCTCTTACTTTTGTGTGTATACATGTGCATGTATATCTCTGAATGCTTGTGAGAGCCAAAAGAGACCACCGGATGGATATCCTAGAGCTGTAGTTATAAGAGGTTGTGAGCTACTTGACAAGGGCGGTAGGACAGAGTAATCTGGTGCTCTTAACCTCTGAGCCATACATACACTTGTGCCAGTTGTGCGGATTTCAGAGGTTGACACTGGAAACCTTCCTTGATCTCTTACCAGTGAACCTTCTTTTATTTATGTCTATTCTGAGGACCAAACCCAAGCCTTGAACATTATGTTAGACAGATGTTCCTCTGTGATCTATACCCTCAATCTAGAATGTTGTTTTTGAGATCTATTCATGTTGTAAGATATATTAAGTATTTCATTCCTTTTTGTAGTTGAATAACTGAATCATCATGTGGACCTACCGTTTGGTTTTTGTGGTATTTGAGTTCCTCTCCTTTGGCTATTGTAAATAACGCTAGTTATTATTATTCACAACCTCTCATGTGAACTCCAGGAGATCTAATCCATGGGCACTGCTCCTCCCACCCCATGATTAAAAGTAAATGAATAATTTTTAAAAAGGAAAAATAAAATAAAAATAGCATCGTAAATTTTTTCTTTGTCTTCACACATTCTATGCAAGGGAATGAATGAACTCTACGCTGAACTACAACCATAGCGCAAAATCAGCTTTATATCTTCCTTCTAAAAATTTAAACAATCAGAAACATTTTCTTCTATCATTAAATATTCTTTGAATAAATGGTGTTCATTTAGTTTTGCTTGAGAAACTGCATATGTAGATGAGGCTAGCCTTAAAGTCTATTGCCTCAGCCTCAGCAGTGCTGGGATTACAGATGGATCATCATACCCAACTAAATACATTGTTTGTAATAGTCACAGTATTTAATCTACGGAAGTTTATTAAATAAAAGAAGACAATGAAGATTTCTCTTCTCTTAAGCTAGAAGAATAATTCAACTATGCCATGAAGAATTTTAATTAGCTAAATAAAACATTATTATTACTAATTATTATTACTATTACAAATGTATGCATGAAGTGTGCACTAGTGATACACAAGCTACACTGCCCACATAAGGTCAGAAGATAACTCTATAGATTGAGTCAGTTCTCCTTCCACCTTTATATGGGTTCTAAAGCTTACTGCAAGGACTGTCCAGAAATGTCCTTACCTGCTGAGCTATTTTGTGGGCCCAACAAAACTTTAAAAAAAAAAAGTTTATGTATGTATTCTATATAAGTACACTGTAGTTGTCTTCAGACACACCAGAAGAGGGCATCAGATCCCATTACAGATGGTTGTGAGCCACCATGTGGTTGCTGGGATTTGAACTCAGGACTTCTGAAGTCAGTGCTCTTAACCACTGAGCCATCTCTCCAGCCCCCAACAACTTTAAAAAAAATTTTTTTAATTGAACAACTTTATTTTAAAAAACAAAGATAAATGTACAGATTTTAAAAGCATTTTTGCATAAAAGTATATGAATACATTTTTGTCAGTACTTGATTTTTTTAAAGGTTTGATAATATGCATTAAAATCTTACTAGTTACATTGAGCATAAAGTACATGTAAAACAAGATGTAACCTGGAAATAGTCAAAGTGTTCTTGGTGTGTAAAGATTAAGCATAATGATTTTTCATCTTTTTTTTCTTGGCCTTTGTTTTTCTTGAACTTCATATAGTCTGTGAGTTGTTTCTGGGGTGTTCAGAGCTTTCTGGGGTTAGTATCCAATTATCAGTGACTGCATATTATGTCTGTTCTTTTGTGACTGGGTTATCTCACTCAGGATGATATTCTCTAGATGCAGCCATTTTGTTACAAATTTCATAAAGTCATTGTTTCTGATAGCCGAGTAGTACCCCATTGTGTAAATATACCACAATTTTTGTACCCATTCATCTACTGAAGGACATCTGGGTTCTTTACAGCTTCTGGCTATTATAAATAGGGCTGCTATGAACATTGTGGTGCATGTGTCTTTAATGTATGCTGGAGCGTCTCTGGGGTATATGCCCAAAAGTGGAATAACTGGGTCTCTTCAGGTAGTACTAAGTCCAATTTTCTGAGGAATCGCCAGACTGATTTCCAGAGTGGTTGTACCAGTTTACAACCCCAACAACAGTGGAGAAGTGTTCCTCTTTCTCTGCATCCTCACCAGCATCTGCTGTCATCTGAATTTTTGATCTTAGCCATTCTGACTGTGTGAGGTGGAATCTCAGGGATGTTTTGATTTGCATTTCCCTGATGACTAAGGATGTTGAGCACTTCCTTAGATGCTTCTCAGCCATTCGCTATTCCTCAATTGAGAACTTTTTGTTTAGCTCTGTACCCCATTTTTTAATAGGGTTGTTTGATTCTCTGGTGAGCCACCATGTGGTTGCTGGGACCTCTGAAGTCAGTGCTCTTAACCACTGAGCCATCTCTCCAGCCCCCAACAAAACTTTTTTAAAAAAATTTTTATTAGATACTCTTGTATTTACATTTGAAATGTTATCCTCTTTTCCCACCCCGCTCCCATTCCCCCTTCCCACTCTACTTGTCTTCACAAAGGTGCACTAGTTCCCAATCACCCTCTCCACCTCAGTGCCTTGGCATTCCCCTACATTGGGAAAAATATGCCCTCCCTGGACCAAAGGCCTCTTCTCACATTGATGCCAGACACTGCTATTCTCTGCTGCATATGCAACTGAAGTCATGGGCCTCTCAATGTGTGCTCAATGGTTGGTGTTCTAGTCCATGGGAGCTGTGGGGGATTTGGTTGGTCAATAATATTGTTCTTCCCTTGAGGACGCAACTCCCTTCAGCTCCTTCATCCCTCCCGCCCCCCAGCACCGTCACTAGGGTCCCTGTGCCCAGTTTGGTGGCTAGCTGCAAGCATGCTCAGCTACATGACTCTGGCAGAGCACCCCTATCTGGTTCCAGCCAGCAAGCACCTCCCAGCATCAACTATAGTGCTTGGGCCTGGTGACTGCACATGGGGTGGGTCCCCAAGTGAGGCAGCCCCTGAACTATCCCCTCTTCAATCCCTGCTCTTCCACTTGATCCTGTAATTCCTCCAGTGAGTGTTTTGTTCTCTCTTCTAAGAAGGACTGAGGCTTCCATATCTTGGCTTCCTTCTTTTTGAGCTCCAACAAAACTTTTTAAAACAGATATTTTGTTTTACTTATAAACATTCTCCCAATGAAATAGGTCTTATCCTTTAAATGTTCTTTAAACTAGAAATTTTAAGTTTATATTTATACAACTAAAAATACAGATGAAGAATTTGAATCAGATCTGTTCTAACTCCAAAGCTTAAACATGAAACCATAATATATTAAAAAATTATTTAGGTGTGGTCTTATCTATTAACATATAATATATCTTATTTATGTACTGTCTTCCCTAAATAAAGCTAAAAGCACAAGTCAGCACCATGCACTGGGAAATACAACAGCAGAAGGAGTTTAGGACACAAGACAAAAAGTGTTCAGAACAGTGATCATCATATAGAAAATCTTGCATAATCAGCAGAATCACCCCTCAGAGGAAATAACCATACTGTGTTCATAATGGTGATTTGTAAATTATACTAAAAATGAATTAGGAAGTCTCAAAATGGGGGGGATCAATGTTAAGAGGAGAACTGTGGATCATACCTGTTACTCTCAATATGTAGGAGTAAGGCAAGAGAACTACGATTCTGAAGCCACCTTAGCCTATAGTGGGAAAACTGTCAAAGGAGATGGATAGAAGAAAGGGATAGGGGAGGCACGCTGGCAATGTTGTTCAGCTGGCAGAGTGCTTGTTTAACATGCATGAAGCCTGGGTTTATTCCAAAAGAATATATAAACTGGGGACAGTGGCCAGCATTGTGGAGGTTAGAGCAGTTGTGAAGCACAAGGATCACAAATCCAAGGTCATGAGAATTTTGCCAAAAAGCAAAACAAGAACCAGTCCCCATCACATACAGGAGAAAGGAAAGGAGGTAGAGAGGTGGAGAAGGCAACAACTGAGAATAAGATGAAATGTAAGCTTGTGTCCTGAAGCACACTCCTTTACTCAGTCCATACTGCTTTTCATCCTGCCAATAATGCCCAATCCTGAAAAACTAATCGTTCATCCTAACATGCCTAAATTCACAGCTTTAAGGTTTTGAGGCAGAAAAATCAAAGCTTACTAAAACTTCTATGAACTTATAACCTTCCTCTAAGCAACCTAGAAGCCTTTCATAAAAAGGTATTCTTTTTTTCTTGTCATCTTCCCTAGCAATTCCTCACAATGGTTCTTTGAAAGCCACTCCCCTGTGTCTGTCACTCTTGGAAGTTCATTTCTCCATGGTGATGAATTCTCAAACTTCTTTATCCTCATTTCAGTCCCTTTACCATCCATCTATTTTTGAGACAGTCTCATTGTGTAAAACTGGTTGGTCTTAACTCACTATGTAGACCAGGTAGGCCTCAAACTCACAGAGATCCACCTACTTCAGTGGGATTAAAGGTAAGCCTATTCTTGCATGACATTATCTGCCCCTTTAAAATCAAGAAGCACCAACTCTAAACCCCAAATCCTTGTTTTTTTCCCTTGGGTGCCAAAACTTTATCTTTGTTTATCTGTCTGCTGACACTAAGGGTTGAAATTAGCATCTAGCACATTGTATGCTAGGCAAGTATTCTATTACAAAGATATACTCCCAGATATATATCTCCCTCTCTCCCTTCTCCCCCCTCCCACCCCCGGCCTGTAACTTGCTTTATGGACCAGGCTGGCCTTGAACTCAGAGATCCACCTGCCTCTGCCTCTCCATTCAGCTCTTTCTCCTTCCTTCCTTCCTTCCTTCCTTCCTTCCTTCCTTGAACTCAGAGATCCACCTGCCTCTGCCTCTCCATTCAGCTCTTTCTCCTTCCTTCCTTCCTTCCTTCCTTCCTTCCTTCCTTGAACTCAGAGATCCACCTGCCTCTGCCTCTCCATTCAGCTCTTTCTCCTTCCTTCCTTCCTTGAACTCAGAGATCCACCTGCCTCTGCCTCTCCATTCAGCTCTTTCTCCTTCCTTCCTTCCTTCCTTCCTTCCTTCCTTGAACTCAGAGATCCACCTGCCTCTGCCTCTCCATTCAGCTCTTTCTCCCTCCTTCCTTCCTTCCTTCCTTCCTTCCTTCCTTCCTTCCTTCCTTCTTCCTTCCTTCCTTCCTAGACAGAATCTTACTATGTAGCTCTGGCTAGCCTAGAACTGGCTTTGTAGACCAGGCTAACCTCATTCACATTCATAGGGATCTTATCTTTCTGTCTCTGCCTCCAAAGTGCTGTGCCTAAAGGGACAAAGGTGTGCAATATCATTCCCAGCCTAGATTTGTTTTAAAATATATTAAAACATGTTATGTTTAAGAATACTTATTTTTTAAAGTATGTGTATGTAGATGGTAAAGAGATTTGCTCAATTATCTGTAGAAAATCCAGTATTTGTTAATTCAATTTTTTAAAATTAAAAGATATTGAGGCTGAAGAGACTACTCAGCAGTTAAGTTCACTTGATGCTCTGCAAAGGACTAGAATTCAGTTCCCAGCATCCATGTTGGGTGGCTCACAACTGCCTGTAATCCTAGCTGTAAAGGACCACTCTATAGCTAGTGCCCTCTTTTGGTCCCCATGGGCACCTGCACATACATATGGACATACATTCACACAGACACATACACATAAATAATCAAAATAAAAAGATTTATTTATTGGGGTTGGAAAATAGTATGTACTGTTCTTCTAGAGGACTGGAATTTGGTTGCCAGCACCTATGTCAGGCTTATTATTCCAGTTCCAGAAGATCTGGCATCTCTGGCCTCTATAGACATACATATACATGTGCACATACCCACAAACAGACAAACATATACGCATAAATAAAATTAAAAATTTTAAGTCTTAACAACAACATAAAGATAAAAATGCTGACCATAGAAGCACGTGCCTTTAGCTCAGCACTAGGGAGGCAAAAGCTAGTAGATCTCTGAGTTCAAGACCAGCCTGATCTACCTGAAAAGTTTCAGGACAGCCAGGACTACACAGAAAACCCACATCTCAAAAACAAATAAACAAACAAATCTTAAGAGGAAAAAAAAAGGTGTTACCTATATTTTTCCAAAATTAAATTTGATCTGAGCATCATTTTAAGTCATTAAAGGACTTGAGACTTGGCTTGAGATTAAGACAATTTCCAGTAATTTTTGAAATGGTACTAAACTTAATTTTACTATTTCGTACTATATATTATGTCAACGTGTATTCTCAGCATTAAAGATTACAAACTCAAAATATTAATCAGCTGTGAAAAACACTGAATGTGTTCCTTACCCTGTGGTATCAAAATTCAGCCAAGATTTAATTCTTATGTAAAGACAGTAACATTCATCTCATTAGTATGTAAATTTGCTTTTATTTTAAATAATAAGTAAAACTATATAGATATAAAGCAAATAATTTAAAAAAATAATTATATTTATTGATTTATTATCTATAAATGTTAGATCTGCATATTGACTAAATATACTTATAAAGTCATGTAAAACTTTCTCAGGCCTAAGAAGTTATGATAAGAAAAGTTTAAAAGTCTTAATCCAAACAATCCTACTTGTTAATGTAAATGTAAAATAACTTTTCTCAAATCAGAATCAATTAATTTGGCACATACACTAGAAACCAAATTCCAGCTCTTGGCAGTTTCAACTAACAAGTGATAAATTTCTGTGAACTTGCTAAAGTAGTCAAGTACAAATAGGTTAATGAACAACTAGAAAGACTAAAGTAAATTCAGTACTCCATTAATTATCGCTAAAATCAGCATCTAGAGAGGAAAGAATGGCTCTAATAAGGGACTAGGGAACAATGAAATTTCTGACTTCAGTTTGATCCCCAGATGTCACATAAAAGAAGGAAAGAACTGACTTCAAAACATTATTTTCTGACTTCCACATGTACACCATGGCACAGGTGTTCCCTGTCATCATATAAATAATAAACAACAACAACAAAATGATTTTACTTCTCAGAGCATTTTGTTTGTGACAAAGTCTCATACAACTCTGTCTGCTCTCAAACTGACTATGTAATTGAGGATAACCTTGAACTCCTGATTTTCCTGCCTCTGTTGGGATTATAGGCATGAATCGTGAAGCTTGGAAAGCTTATGTTCTTTCACTATACAAACCATAATGTTTTGAGGACTGGAAAGATGGCTCAGTAATTAAGAGTACTTAATTTTTTTTCCAGAGGACCTAAGTTCAATTCCCAGCACCCTGGTGGCTTATAATCATCTGTAACTAGTTCCAGAGGATCTGAAGCTCTCTTCTGGCCTCTTCCAGGTGCCATATGCATATGGTTCACAAACATACATGCAGGCAAAACACCCATACGTATAATTTAATGGTGTATTTCTTCTAATAATGAGCTTATAACAGCTTATCATCTTTCATCCTTATCTCTGATTCCATATACTGACCAGTTTTAGGAACAAACCAGTCTTGTATTCTTAGAATTACTGATGGCATTAATAGAATTCTGGATACTTTAGTGGTGGAAACAGGAGCATTTAAAAGTTTAAGGCCTGACTAGGTCACGGAGTAAGTTCTAGAAGAGCCTGGCCAATCCATTAAGACTGTCTCAGAGAAACAAGTGAAAGAAAAGGTGGCATGTGAGTCAGGGCCAAGCATTCACAGTAGTTCCCAGGAGCTGTGCCTATAATATAAGTTGGTGAATCAACTTATCTATTTGGCAAATGTCATTTTCTTTCAGCTCCCTCCTCAGATATTTTACTATAACATGGGAAGAGAGGACTAGACAAAGGTCACATTTTTAAAAGTTGATCAATATAACGACTAACATTTGTCCGTTATCCCATGCATTCATATTTAGGAAGTACACATATACAATGTTCAAAATCTAGAATTAGTTTGGTTTGGGCAAAAATATAACTAGAAAATTATGTATTTGAACCTGGAATTTTCTTTTCCTTTTTGTTTTGTTCGATGGTCGCACTCAACAGCTGAGGTTCTCAGGGAGCTCACTGTTAGGCCTTAAACTTTAAATCCTACTGCTTCAGTCTCTTGAGCAGCTGTATTTCAAACCTATGCCACCAGATCTAGCCATTTGTATAGTTAAATTAAGGAGAAAATACAGTTAAATATACATGAAAAACTGTTACTCTACAGCACTGTTTATAAAAAGAGAACTGGAAACACCCTAAACGTAAATGTCATCAATGCAAGAGTGGTAAATAATGACTAAACATATCATGATAGAATGAAGTCATTAGAAACACAGATTTGGACCACAACAAATGTCCACTCTGTAACATATTGTTTAGTAAAATGGACTATAAACAGTGTAAAAAATTATTACAAAAAAACAAAACAACAACAACAATATAGGGATGGAAAGATGACTTACAGGTTAAAAGTACTTGAATCATGTTCAGCTCTATCAGAGAACCAACTTCAGTTCCCAATACCCAGGTTGGGCATCTCATTACCATATTAACTCCAGCCCTAGAGGATCTAACTTTCCCTACTGGACCCCAGTGACACCTGCACATTCATGTACCTCCACCTCCCACATATACATGTAATCAAATATAAAATAAATCTTTTTAAAAAAAATCCTATTTAGCAATGCATAGCAGAGCTCAGCCACTATTCTAGCACTTGGGAGGCAGAGGCAGGAGGGTCACTAAAATTTCAAGTTCAACCTGGTCTACACAGTGAATTACAAGCCAGCAAGGACAATATAAGAGCCTGTTCAAAAATAAAACAAGAATCCTATTTATGTAAGACATATTATATATATAATATTTGAAAAGTGATTTTTCTCTTTTTCTTAGTATTTTGTTGTCTAAAGGCTATTTGTTTTATATTGAGACAGGGTCTCAATATGTAGCCCTAGATGGCCTACAACTGCTTTATAGATCATGCTAGTCTCAAACTCAAAGATCTGCCTGCCTATGCCTCCCAAATGCTAGGATTAAAGGTATATGCTAGCATGCCCAGCATATCTAAAGATCTATAATAAATATCTTCCTTTTAGTAAAAAGTACAGTTAGGTTATGCTCCATTTATAACCTAGGGGGATGTTCAAATGTACAAAGAAAGAAAAAATTAGAATTCAGTTACTTGAGACTAAATCACTATACAGCCATTAATGAGCAGAAATAAGAGAATGGTATAAAATGACCTATCACATAAAAATGTTAACAATGGTTATTTCTGTGTGATAGGATTATATATTGTCTCTTTTACTTCTTATGCTTTATAATTTTCATAGTAGTCTTTCTGCAATAAAATAAAATGGAAAACTTAAGAAGCTGAAGCAGAAGGATAGTCTCAAAAAAACCAAAACAGAGCTAGCTGGTAGACAGGCAAAGGCCCTAAATTCAGACCCCATTACCAAGAAATAGAAACAAACAAAAAGTCCTAAATTCAATTCCCAGCAATCCTCTGCCCCACAAACGAACATGTTCTTGGGGCTGAGAACATAAGTGGTAGAAGCATTTGCCTATCACAGCTAAGGTTGTAGGTTCAATTCCAAGCATACACATAACAGCAGTTAAAACTTTAATTTGGGGACTGGAGAGATGGCTCAGAGGTTAAGAGCACTGGCTATACTCTTCCAGAAGACTCTGGTTCAATTCCCAGCATCTACATGGCAACTCACAACTGTCTGTAACTCCAGTTTCAGGGGATCCAACACTCTCATACAGACATACATGCAAACAAAACAGCAATACACATAAAAAAGGAATCATCAAAAAATAGCTTAATTTTGTTATAGTCTAAAAAATAAACTTTAAAAATTTGAAAGGCTTTTCTGTTAAAAAATATTAACTCAAAATAACTTACTCCTCAAAATTGTATTTCGTTTGCATAGACTCAACTTTTGTTTGAAATGCTCAAAGCAAAATATATTCACTTATAAATAGTAATAAGTATTAGCACAATGTAAAAAAATTATATATGCCAGACATAGCACAAGCTTGTAATCTTTGCACTCAGGAGACTAAAGCAGGACCATGAGTTACGAGGCCAGCCTGAGCTAAAATGTGAGGAAGCCCTGTCTCTAAAAAACACAAAAACTCATATAAACCTCATATAAAATTATCTCATATAAATTAACAAAAATTATTTTACTGTTCATATAAAACAAGCATTAAACCACTCAACAGTGCCCTTTAACCAAGACCTTCAATGAATATAATTATAGCTCAATTTAATTTAACAATTATCCAAGGTCCTCATTAACCACATCAATGTCTAATTAATAATATAAATACAAGCACAAGAACACCTTTCTGAGACTCAATAGAGCTTGAAGTTTCCATAGCTACAAAAGTATGTATGTAGCTAATGTAGATTTTCTTCTTTCTGGCTCACTGCCACAGTTCTGTGACATTTATTAGATAACTGCAATCCTCCTGCTATTACTAAATATAAACATTTGCTTTCTACAAATCAACAAAATGAATCAACCATGTGATAGTGAAAAACATTACTTTATCCCATCTAAATGAGGCTAATATATACCTATTCATACATTTTTCACGAAGACATCTATCTGGCGTCTCAAATTTTAGTTTTGATTATTAAGTATGTAGTACAGTAACCAAGGTTCATGCCTGCAATCCCAGAAGTGAGGAGGCAAGAGTCAGGAGGATCAAAAGCTTAAAGTCATCCTCATAAATAGTGAATCTGAGATCAGCCTGAGTTGCCTGAAACTCAGTCTCAAGAGAAAAAGAAGAAGAAAAAAGAATCAGTATGTCTCAAGGCTTAAAAATTATAAACGTTTTTTATGGTAAAACATGTTAAATTTACAGGATCTTAGCCATTTTTTAAGTATACAATTCAATGCCATTAAGTAACTCACAGTAATATACAAATATAACTTTTAGCCATACTTTGTCTCTTTTTGTTTGGCTTGTTTCACTTTGTATGTTTTTCGTTTGTTTTGGTTTTCTGGGGCAAGATCTCTTGTAGCCCAGTCTAGCAGGAATTGACTGTATAGACAAATCTGACCTTGAATTTCTGATCCTCTTCCTGTGTCCACCTAAGTGCTGGGTTTATAGACATTTGCCATTACTGGTTTAGTATCTGTTTTCAAAGTTAGCATACACTTTGAAAGAAAGTGGGAAGAATCAACAACCCCCTTGTATTAGGGTGAAAACTCTCCACTATTCTCATGTGGAACATACTTTGTTTAGCCATCATGTATTCACATTTATCAGTTGTTTTCATCTTTATTTTTAATTTTGAGCCAGTCTCTATGTAATTCCGATTAGCTTCAAACTCATATTCATTTTCTAGCCTACTGAAATTACAGGTATGTGCTACCCTACCAGGCCTTCTGTGTGAGTGAATGAATGAGGGGCTTGTGTATGCTTGGCAGACATCTACCACTGAACTACATTCCCATCCTTTTCAACTTTTAGCTAATAATAAAAATGTTGCTAGTAGGGCTGGAGAGATGGCTCAGTGGTTAAGAGCACTGATTGCTCTTCTGAAGGTCCTGAGTTCAAATCCCAGCAACCACATGGTGGTACACAACCATCTGTAATGGGATCTGATGCCCTCTTCTGATGTGTCTGAAGACAGCTATAGTGTACTTAAATACAATAAATAAATCTTAAAAAAATGTTGCTAGTGTACAGGTATTTACTTTAATCCCTGTTCTCATATGTAACTACAAGTAGAATAAATGGACTGTCTTGAGAATTATGTTTAACTTGTTGAGCTGCCTGTTGTACATAGCAGCTGCATCAGTTAACATTCCCACAGTCTAGGTAATTTATATTCCACAATCAATACTTTAGAGCTAGCTTCTACAAAAACGGGTATAAATCCTATTGTTTTGATCATAATATTTTAACTTTTCCTATACATGTTATGCATGTGTATGCAGCGATATAATTCATATCTATACAAAATTCACCTATTTATTTTGGGGTATTTTTATTAATAATTTTATTCATTTAAATTTCAAATGATACCTTCTTTCCCGGTTAACCCTCCACCAACTCCCCCATCCCATCCTCCTTTCTTCCCCTCCCCTTTGCCTCTATGAGGGTGCTCCTCCACCCATTCACCCATTCCTGCCTCACCCTTCTAGCCTTCCTCCCTTCCCATTAATGTCAGATAAGGCCATCCTCTGCTACGTATGTATCTGGAGTCCTGGCTCCCTCCATGTATACTCTTTGGTTGGTGGTTTAGTCCCAGGGAGCTCTGGGTGGTCCAGTTAGTTGATACTGTTCTTCTTATGGGGTTGCCATCCCCGTCAGCTCCATAAGGAGCTTCATCTTATGAAGGAGATTATGAAGCCCCTTCAGTTCCACTGTTATCTCCAGGCTCCGTCCGATGGTTGGCTGTATTGGTCATGTGCTGGTGGAACCTCTCAGGGAACAGTCGTATCAGGCTCCAGTCAGCAAGCACTTCTTGGCATCAGCAATAGTGTGGGGGTTTGGTGCCTGCAAATGGGATGAATCTCTAGGTGGGGTGGTTTCTGGATGGCCTTTCCTTCTATTTCTGTTCCATTTTTTGTCCCTGTATTTCCTTTGGACAGGAACATTTCTGGGCTAAAAATTTTGAGATGTGTGGGTGGCCCCATCCATCTGCTGGGGGGCCATGCCTATTTACTGGAGGTAGTCTCTACAGGTTGTATCTCCTTTTTGTTGGGTATTTCAGCTAAAGTCATTGCCACTGGTTCCTGGGAGCCTCTCGCTTCCCTGGAGTCTGGGACTTTCTAATGGCTACCCCGTTGCCCATCTCCCTCTGCTACATGTTTCTATTCAATTTCCTGATCCACTGTACTTGTCTCCTGTCCTGGTCTACAAAATAAGTTCCAGGACAGCCAGAATTACACAGAGAAACCCTGTCTTAAAAAGCAAAAACAAAACGAAACAACAAAAAGATATATTCTTATTTCACATGTATGAGTATTTTGCCTAAATGTCTGCACATGTGTGCTTGGTGCCCCTGGAGGCTAGAAAAGGTGTCAAACGCCCTTAACTGGAGTTGCAGATGGTAGTGAGCTGCCATCTAGATACTGGGAAACAAATCCAAGTCTTCTAAAAGAGCAGCCAGTGAGTGTTCTTAACCACTGAGCCACCTCTCCAGCCTAGCATATTTAACTTTTTGAGGAAATAGCCATATTCTTTCTCCCTACCTCAGTCTCCTGTGTAACTGGGACGACAAGTATGTACCACAATGATTGGCTCATCCTTTTTGATTACAGCCGTCCTTGGAAGTAAAAGTTTGTTCTGATGATTTTAATTATTTCCCAATGTTAATGCAGAACATCTTATATGTATGTATAAGACAATTTATATACTTTGTTGGATATTTTTGTGCTAAAAAATTTATGCTTAACAATATTTATGAATAACATTATTAAAATCAGTATGCCCTTAAAATAAGTAATTTATTAGTACTAAAGTCAGTGTGTCCCTAAATAAAAAGTGCACTGACTAGTACAAGTAGAATTTTGCTGCCTTACTATTTAAAAATAGTTGTCCTAAAAAAAAAAAAAAATTATGCTCAATCCTTACACACCAAGAAAACGTTGACTAATTCCTTCCGGGTTACATCCTGTTTTACATGTACTTTTTGCTCATTGTAACTAGTAAGACCTTAATGCAGAGTATCAAACCTTAAAAAAAAAAGGAAAAAAAAGCCATGCACTGACAAAAATGTATTTGTATACATTTATGCAAAAATGTTTAAAATTTTTTTCTTTTATCTTTGTTTTTTAAAATAAAGTTTAAAAAAATAATTTCAAGAAAAAAAATAGTTGTCCCAATCAATGAAACAAAGTAGTCAGATTTACTCACTCTGTATTGATAAATGCTTGCTTCATTTGATTTACATTTTATTCTTAAAAGGATAGATTCCTAGGGTATAGTTCAATGGAGGAGTGTATGCTGAGCATGAAAACATGAGGACTTTTGTTCAATATGAAGCAACACAAAATATCCAATAAGTTTCTTCGGGTTACTTTCTTACTTCCACACATGTATTCTGTGGCACGCCTGCCCACATATATACACAACTAGTTAATGTAAATAGAAACAACATATTCCAAATCTTCTTATCACTACTCCATTGTAAAGAACAGCAATCTGTTAGATTAAGCCTACATTTGGTTTACAGTCACTGACACAGGGCACACTTAAACATGTCCTATCTTATTAATTTATAGAGAAAACTGTAATGAAACTTTAAAACAAACATACTTGCATAATAAAGCCTCAATGGACAGTCATGCTAGTACATGCCTTTAATTCCAGCACTTGAGAGGCAGAGGCAGTTAGATCTCAGTGAATTCAAGCCAACGCTGGTGAGTACCAAGATAGCCAGAGCTCTGTAGAGATTCTGTCTCAAAATAAATAAATAGACAAATAGGTAGACAGATAGATACATGTATAGACAGTCAGGTAGACTCTCTACCAAAAAACTTGTTTTTTTCATATTGTTAAAAATTATTTTAATGTCTAACATCCTAACTAGCAGTGTAGAATTTAGTATGTATGACTATTAATGAAATTTCTACTTTATTCAAAATTAGAACTTTCTATATACAGTTAAGCAAAAGATTTTAAGTATACATGTAAGGAGCCAAAGAACTCATATTCTGTGCTGAAAATTTAGGCCGTCAGTGCACAGGGCCCTGAGTTTGTTCCCCAGCACCACATAAAAGCAGTTATGGGGGGCATAGTCCTAGAACCCTAGAACTTGGGAGGTAGAAACAAGGGAATCAAGAGTTATTTCAAGGTCATCCTCAACTACACAATAAGTTCAAAGAAAACCTAGACTATAAGATATTGTGCTTTGTGCTAGAGAGATGGCTCAGTGGTTAAGAATGCTGACTGTTCTTCCAGACGTCCTGAGTTCAATTTCCAAGCAACCACATGGTGGCTCACAACTATATGTAATGGGATCTGATGCCCTCTTCTGATGTGTCTCAAGACAGCGACAGTGTACTCACATTCATAAAATAAATAAATAAATCCTTAAAAAAAAAGATATTCTACTTCAAACAAAAACCCTTTATATTGTTTTACCTTTATGAAAAGAAGTAACTTCAACTCCAATGAAAGTACCCTAAATGTCTATAGTGAAAAAAACGGCTGTGATTTCCCTCAGTAGGTTCTCAGGGCCACACTAGCATTAGAACTGAAAATTCTAATATAGTTCAGAGAACTTTTAGGAAGTCCAGGAAACAAACAATCAAAAGACCCAGCAAGAGAAAGAACTAATTCTGAGGCTTCTATTCTGTTGCCTATCTCTTCTCAATTTCATTTTGTCTCTGACACATACCAGCAGAAATAAGAAGCAGCAGAAACAGATCCCTACGGTGCTGTGAAAGTACTGCCAAAGAAACCAAGTGCCCTGGCTCAGCAAGACTAACAGCTTGGTGATGTGAGTTCCAGCCCTGAAACCCACGGTGGAAAGAGAATCAACTCCAGAAAATTTTATCCTAGTCTCCACAAGAATAGTGAGCAATGTATCCACATCACACTTCATACATGGAGATAATAATAAAATTAAAGTTAGAGAAAGAGCTCAAGTGCCTTAAGCATCTTCCATTTCTAAATGTCTCTATAGGAGACAGCTTCTGCTTATTTCTTTTCCTACTTTTCACTCCTAAGCCTGATTTCTAATTTGCATATATTCTTAACTTTCTTGTTCTATTATTTCCTAACATGTTTAAACCTCTACTATATAACTGGGACAACCTCATTGGGCTTTTTTGTTTTGTTTTGTTTTCTCTTCATAGCCCTGGCTGTCCTGGAACTCTATAGATCAAGCTGATGTCAAATTTACAGAGATCCTCTTGCCTCAGCCTCCCAAGTGCTGGTATCAAAAGTGGGCCATCACACCCACCTTCATCTCTTTCTTAATCTGTTTACTTTCATTTCTTAGGTTTCATTTCATTTCATTTCATTTGTGCTGAGCACTGAACCTATAACCTTGAAAACACTATACTCCCAGCTCATCTCTCAGATTTTTATTTTGAGACAATGTCTCATGAAGTTCAGGTTAGCCTTGTCATCTTCCTGCCTCAGTCTCACAAGTAATCTATGCTACCAGGGCTGGTTATTTGTTTTGTTTGGTAAACAAGACATATCAAAACAAATGTTTTTCAGTACAGAATGTTTAAGAAATAGTGCTTTTTCCCTCAGATGATTCTCTTTTTTTCCTTTTCTCTCATTTTCTTTTGGATTTTCAAGATAAGGTTTCTGTGTGTAGCCCTGGCTATCCTCAAATTCACTCTATAGAACAGGCTTGCCTCAAACTCAGCCCCCCAACCAGAAATCATGTTATTTTTAAATAACACACACACACACACACACACACACACACACACGGGATCTCACATCCCCTTATGGTTTCCTGGGCACTATTTGCACATGGTGCACATGCATGCAAGCAGGATACTCACATACTCATAAAATAAAAATAAATAAATCTTAAAAAACAAAAATACCAGGCTGGAGAGATGGCTCAGCAGGTAAGAGCACTAACTGTTCTTCCAGAGGTCCTGAGTTCAATTCCAGCAACAACATGGGGGCTCACAACCCTCCAGAGATCTGATTCCCTTTCTGCTGTGTCTGAAGACAGTTGATAATGTACTCAAATACATAAAATAATAAATAAATCTTTTTAAAAAATACTACACGTACACCTTTTTTTAAAATTAATGTGTGTACACCATGCATGTGAGGGGGCCCTTTGAGGTCAGAATAGAACACTGGATCCTTGAAGCTAAGGTCATTTTTATGGTTATGTATTATTAATATTAAGTATTAATTAGTTAAGACCCTGTACTCACTGCCAGCAATCATCACATTAAGTAAATCATGGTAACAAGGTGTAGCACTGTTTAATAGGTAAGTTAAATGCAAACTCTGCTGAATGGCAAGGATATTTTTAATCTATCTGTCAACTTTAATAATTCACAATTGCAGATTTTATAACTTGTTTTCTTAAAAACTTAAATTGGCTGGACATGGTGGGGAACACCTGTCATCCCAGCACTGAGAGGCTGAGGCAGAAGAACTAAGTCTGAGATAGGGAGAAAGAGAAAGAGGAGCAGCAGGAACAGAAGCATGACCCTACAACTGATTAACTATGTGTTCTAGCTACTAAATGTCCATATGCCTCCATTTCCTCATCTCTCATGTGGGATAATTGCTATTAACATCTCAAAGGGTTATACAAATTCTGTAAGTCACTAGTCCATTGGGATTCAGTAGCCAGCACTCTAATCCTCACACTCAAAAGGATGAGACAGGAGGACCAAAAGTTCAAGGATAACCTTGGCTATGAGACCATGTCTCAAAAAAAGAAAGGCTGGAGAAGACAGCTCAGTAGTTAGACAGCTCAGTACTACTGGCTGTTGTTCCAAAAAATCCAAGTTCAATTCCCAGCAATCATATAGTGGCTAACAGCCATCTCTAACTCCCGCTCCAGAGAATCCAATACCTTCTTTTGGCTGCCTCATGTTTATGTGATGAACAAGACATTCATGCAAGCAAAACATCCATTCACATACAATAAAAACAAATTAAATTTCAAAAAAATTTTAGAGAGAAATAAATGAACATGAGTAGATTTTGTGGCTGAGGAATTGGTTCTATAATAAAAGTGCTTTTTATGTAAGCGTGAAGACCTAAGTTCAAAGACCAAGCACCCACTTTAAAAAATTACCTGTGCCTATAATCTCAGCACCAGCCAAATTAGTGAATTTTAAGTTCAGTGACTTTCAACAGGAAAGTAGAGATAGACTGAGGAACTTCTGTCTCTATACAGAGATATATACATGCATATATACACATACATGCACACACACAGAGAAAGTGAATCATGGAGTCAGTAAGGTTGCTTAGCAGGCAAAGGCACTTGCCACCAAACCTGTCAACTCGAGTATAATTCCCCAGAATCACATGGTAGAGAGCAAGAACTGATTTATGAAAACTGTTCTCCAAACCCCACATAGGTACTATGGAACACATGCCTACACAATATAAAATAAGTAATTTTTTTTTTTAATTCAGTGGCAAGCTCTTAACATACAGCACTCTGCAGAGACTTATGTTCAACAATTTTTCTCACTGTATTTTTTTAAAAAATAAAATTCACAATCTGTAGCCTGGAACTCACTAGTTTTTTTTCATCTCTGCAACCTTCCTGTCTCACCCACCTTACCTTCTTGGACTAAAATTTTAGTGCAGATTACAAAATACTTATACACCAAAAGCCACAGTTTCCTAATATATTCCATCTTGAAAAACCAGCAAAAGAAAATCAAAAGAATGAAAAAGTGAACTAGAATATACACTTCTTAGAATAAAACAGTACTTAAAAAATTAATTTTGAAGCATTCCAGAGGCAGAGGCAGGCAAATCTCTGTGTGTTCAAGGCAAGCCTTGAACTCTGGTCTAGAGTGAGTTCCTGGACAGCCAATGCTACCCAGGGAGATACTGTCTGGACCAAAACAAAACCAAAACCAAAACAAAGCAAAACAAAAAACATTAATACAAGAAGCAAGGACTGATAGAATATGCCATTAAGGCCAATACTCAGAAGGCAGAAGCAGGCCAATCTCTTGAGTTGAAAGCCAGCCTGGTCTACATAGTGAATTACAAGCCAGCCAAGACTACATGGTAAACCCTATTTAAAAAAAAAAAAAAAAAAAAAAAAGAGGAGGAAGAGGAGGAAGAAAAGAAAGAAGAGGAGAAGGAAGAAAGCCAAAGAGGAGGAAGAGGACAAAAGAAAAGTCAAGTCACCATGAGGTTGGAGATAGCTCAGTAGTTGAAAGTACTGACTGTTCTTCCAAAGGAGCAGAATTTGTACCCCCAGAACACGTGTACATCACACGGCTCACAAACACTTCTAACTCTAGCTCCAGCAGATCTGATGTGTACATCTGCTTACTCATACACACTTAAGTAAAAATGTTTTAAAAATAAATAAAATCTTGGAGTTGAAGAGATAACTCTGAAGATAAGAGCACTGGGTTGGATTTCCAGCACTCACATGCCGCCCTCCCTAGCCTATGAGAGTACTACACATACATGGTATGGAAATATAACATGCAAGCAAGAGTATGTTAATAATAGCAAACAAAATCTTTTTTTAAAAAAGAACTCACCATAATGTGAAAGTGTTTATGTGTGAAATGATTACAATATTTGACATTTATTTTACAGTAATCCATTTATTTTAAAGTAATGTTTGGGAAACAGAGGTTAAAAAGAAGACACTGAAAATTGTTAAAGCCTGGTGATAGGTATACAAAGTCTCAGCATTCTGTTGTCTTTGCTTTTATTATTTAAGATGTATTTCTCACAGGCCAAGATAGCAGTATATGTAAAGGCACCTGCCACAAGGCCAGACTACTTAAATTAAAGGTTCATGTGGCGAAGAGAACTACCTACAATTGACCTCTGACCTCCATGCCAAGGCATGTGCTTGAGTGTATGTATACATACACAAATAAATGTAAACTTTCTAAATTAAAAATTTAAAGTTAACAATGGGCAATGTAAATGTTAAGTATTGTTTAAAAATATTAATCAAGCAAATTCATGATGTATTGAGTCAAAAATCCAATATAGATAGCTGGTAATTAAATATTATCTATAAAAGAATGATCTTTTTAAGATATCTTCTCAACTGAAGTTAAAAATTAACGTTTAGGTACAAGCATGTGATATGCATAATTGTATTTCTATAAACTCATTAAAAATATCTCCTTAAGGTTGGACAGTGATCAGGTGATGGCAGCAACAGCAGCAAAGGCTGGCGCAGTGGCAGTAGTGGTACATGCCTTTAACCCCAGAACTCTGAGTATGAGGCCAGCCTGGTCTATGGTGCGAATTCTAAAACAGCCAGGGCTACACAGTAAAACCTGTCTCAAAAACAAAACAAAATTTAAAAGCCTATCTCCTTAAATAATTAGCACATTTTTCCTATTTTCACCCTGCCTTATAATCTTCTTGATTATGGTACTCCCCAGTAAAGATAGAACAGTACAGACATATACGGTCTCACATCATCATGAACAGTAAGAACAATCTCCTTCATTAAGAAACACTTCTACATGCCTTTAACCCAGCACTTGGGAGACAGAGGCTGGTAGATCTCTATGAATTTGAGGCCAACTTGGACCACAAAGTGTGATCTGGGACTGTCAGGGCTACATAGTAATATTGTCTCAAAAAAAAAAAAAAAAAAAAAAAAAAAAAAAACAAAAACAAAAACAAAACAAAACAAAACAAAAAAAACCACAACAACAAAAATGACTAGTCTTGAAAAACAAAAATAGAAAACTTCTAAAAATGTCTCTTTAATTTGGACTGTACTTTTAAAAAAGTATCTTCATACTAATACACACGTTCACACTCTCCCTTTGTATGTATAAATATAACCAGTAAATATTTGAGAACATTTTATATGTTCTAAATCATATTATTAAAACAATATAGCTGATGTTAAAGTTAAAAAAAAAAAAAAAAAAAAAACTTTTAGGGGACTGGAGAGATGGCTCAGCAGGTGAGAGCACTGGTTACTCTTCTAGAGGACCCAAGCTTGATTCTCAGTACATACGTAACAGCTCATAACCATCTGTAACTACTCTGGGGATCCAACACAGATCTTTCTGGGCTCTGTGAGCACAAGGTGCACACATGCTACACAGACATATAGGCAAGCAAAACATATACACACACAAATAATCCTCAAAAAACAACAACAAAAAACAAAACCCCTAACATTTTATATAAATACCTTCTTAAATAAGTAACATATTTTCAATATCTTTCTATTTCCTGATAATCTCTGATTATAATACCCCTGCCAAGGCTCAGTGATGGAACACTTGCCCCATTCTTGAAGCCCCAGGTTAAATCCCCAGTACTGCTGGGCATTGTAGCACACCCCTAAATCTCAGCACTCAAAAAAGAGGCAGGCAGATCTAAGTTCCAGACCAGTTTGGTATACAAAGGGAATTCCAGGCCAGAGTTACATAGTAAGACCCTGTCTCAAAAACCAAAAATTAGTAAATAAATCCCTAGTCTTCCCATAACTTAGTAATAAATAAAGACAAACACAGTAACTGGCATTTTAACACACATTAGCTAATTAAAGAGATACCTACTTTTGTAGAAAGAATAATAAAGTTTATAATAGCAAAATCACTTGCCCCAGGTCACAGCGCTGAAGAAGTTGCTAAACTGGTATTCAAACCTAAGCTGAATTACAACACCCACTTCCTCCACTGTATCTACAGGTCTACCTACCTCTAAGGGAGAAAAAAAGCTAAATTGAAGTCCTATGAAAATATTTAAAGCCTTTTTCAAAGAGATCATAAAGTACTTGTTTTGTTACTAGATACATATATTTCATAGTAGCTCTTGGCTTTGTGTAAGGAGTACTGACTATAACACAGAAAGCATTGTTTCTGCTAATGTTGAACTTTCTCCCCACGCCTCTTACTTTCAGCTTGTTTCTCAGCTCTATACAATGTAGAAATTAAATTAATATCCTTGATATCTAATACCAAGACCCTAAAATTCAAAGATGGTAAGTGTAAAGTCTATAAAACCTATTAAAACAATGGAGAATTAAAATATTTACTACAACAAAGAAAACTCTTTTTTTAAAGTAATTGTCAGCCGTTTAAGGTACATATCCTATTAATGTTCCCAGAACTTTCTTGGGGCCTCCCCCCCAAGCATCATTCCCATATGTAGCTTTTCTTATCCTTAAATATAATGAAATAGAAATAACATCAATACTTGGTAAATAACTTATATATCATTTTGAAATTTACAACATCCAAAAGTTTTTCTATTTGAAGTTTTCAAACTAAGTATGTGTTTGGTATCACTGCTGTTATTTATTAATTTATCATCCTTATGTTTGAATCTTTTCAAATTTAGTTTGTGTTTAGGAACAATTTAAATGAAATACTAAAGTAGAACACCCAACACGTAATTTTAAATGTCCGAAGGGATTTTCCCAAGGCCTCTCAGAGCAGATACAAGGGCCTACAAGCAGTTCAAGCACAGCAATGAAATCCACTGAAACATTTAGCTGCTCTAAAAGAAAGATCTGGCTCCTTAGCAAAAAAAAAAAAACCCTAAATTGTGTGAGTCTGCAAAGTTCCCACTTTCCCACTTCAACTCCACCTCAGAGAAAGCCTTTGCACACTAACACAATATGCTGTAAAATGGCACTTTCTGACCTTCCAATAGTCCAGCTCTATGAAAATTCTGTGATGGGTGTAACTTCAGAGAATCTGAAAAACACAAAAAGCATTAAGTACTTTTTATGCTGAATGAGAAAAAAATGCCAAGGATAGCATACATCTCTTACATAACTATTATGTATTTTTAAGAACCTAAGCCCATATTAGTTTAGTCTGTTCTCTGCAAAAGGAAGGTTGGGTTGCATCTACACTGGTCTCTAAAGCTAAACTTAGATTTTGATAAAGCATTTGTTTCATGGAAAATTATCTGATGATTACTGGTATTACTGTCTTGACTATTTTTAGCATCCAATTGTGCATTAGCCCTATTCTAAGGATCATCTCTTGATATTTTCTCTTCCTTCTGACACTTCAAACTACAGTATTTCTAAGCTACTACAGGTAATATCTGAAAAACATCCTTCAGGATAGTGACTCCCAACTAAATTCATCAGAGCAACAATGGCCTAACAGTTACTAAATAGGGCCCTGTGTATAAATTCAACAGTCTATAAAGTCTAGCACCTTCTAGGGTAAGCCATATCCCTCTGATTCACCTAATATAAATACACTAATGCCAGGCTGAAGTCCTCCTCCACCTCCAAGAGGTGAGATTTTTTTCTGGTGGGTTTGTAAAACCAAAAATAAGAGAAATGTTGAATTTCTCGGGAAAAGGGTTCACCGTGGTATATTTTTAAGAAAAATATAAAAGAACTGTCTTTTACCTCCTTTCACTGGTATAAGAAATAACGATGAGCACAGATGGGGGTATTTTTATTAATACCCCTTGCAAAGGGAACGAACCTGTTCCGACACATTCTTGTGGTGTCCAGTGTAGGAATTTAACCCCAGCAGAGATCACCTCAAGTATTAATGTTTTAGATGCTGGGAATCCCCTGCAGGCCTTAGCCAAAATAGTTTTAAATGGGAATCTCTCTGTTCATTGCCTCCTCTCTGCACGAAGCCCTTGAACAGCAAAGAAGAGAATTTTTCTCAAAGGGCAGGACTGAGCCTGACACTCCAGGGAGAGGAATACAAGTAATCCAGGGAGGGCATCCCTATCTTTGTAAAAGAGGAGAAGTAATTAGAATGTCACGGAGATGGAAAGAGAGAAAGAGAGAAGATCGGGGCCTTTTCCAGGCAAGAAGATGACGGGAAAGGAAGAACGCTTGGCCGAGGGGGGCCGTCCCGACAAGGAGAGGGAGTGGACTAGGCCAGGGAGGGGGGGGGGTATAGGACGACCGCGCACAAACAAGACCAGAGGGAGAAAAAAAATGGTGACCCTGAGCTCGGAAGACCCTTGGGGCCACGCAGCCCGGTGTGGAGCAACTTTGCCAAGGAGGAGAGTCCGGGGGCATGAGTCGCGGCGCCCCAACCCCCCCCCCGGGCGGCCCTAGCAGCGGGACCAGTGGGGTGATTCCCTTGCCGGGGGGGTGGGGGGAGGAGGATTGGGCCGGCTGGCCGCCGAGGGTGGTAGTGTCGGGACCCGCCGACCGGCAGGTTGCGAACCTCAGGGGCCGCAGAGGACTCGGGGGGCGTGCGGAACCTGAGCCCCCCGCCGCACCGCGCTGCGCTGGGGAGGGGACGCGGCTCGGCAGCTTCGAGATCATCCCTGGCTCTCCACGGCCAGCCCAGGACTCTCGTGAAGGGGCAACCCCGCCTGAACCGGGCCCCCGACGGGGACCCCCCCCCGGGACTCCGCGCGCTCGCGCTCCCCGCCCCCACGCCCCACCCCCCACCCCCCATCTGACTCACCTCGCGAGTACAGGGACTTGGGCGATTCCAGGTCTAGGTCCGCGCTGAGCAATGAGATGAAGTCCGAGGGCATCGCAGCTCGACCCAGCCCGGCCCGAGGGCAGCGGGAGGGGGGGAGCGGCGGTGGCGGCGGCACCTCCTCTCCGGGATCCGCGGGCACCGAACCGGGGGCGGCGAGACGAGGGCGGCAGCCGCTGCCTCCTCCTCCTCCTCCTCCTCGAGGGCAGTCACTTCCCACCCGGCCGAGCGACGAGAAGGGCGTCGGAGTGAAGAACAGCTCTGCGGAGTGGAGAACTGGCTCCCGGTGAGTCCAGAGAGAAGAAGGTTCGGACGGGGAAGGGAAGAGGGAGAGCCAACGGGTCCGTGTCGGGCTTCTCCTCAGCGCACACTGACGGCCGCCGCCACCGCCGCCGCCGCTGACAGGAATCTGAGCCCCGCCCCCTCGTGAGGCACTGCGCACGCGCGGAGGGGGGGAGATCCAGGAGCCGGGAAGAGCCTGGTGGCCGACGGAGGGCGGACAGGCGCGCCACGGAACAGCATCAACAAGGGCTTCGCTTCCTGCCGTCGCTGCCGCGGCCGCTGCTGATCCCGGGCTGGGAAAGGGCCCCGCCAGCAGGGAGGGAGGAGGGAGGCGGCCTGGCTTCTGGGGCCCTGAGAAGGGAAAAGATTTTTGCCACGACCTGGTGGCGGCGAGCCTGAGGCGGCCGGCCCTGCGCCTGGTGTACTTAGGAGGACACAGACCCTGGGGGACCTAGGTGTCGGCAAGGAGGGGAAAAGACCTCCAGAGACTTGCCGCGATCGAGGCCCGCACGCTTGAGCTCGCACAAGGGAATGGAGTTCCAAGGCTTGGACAGCAACCCAGCCCTAAGGGGTTTTTCATAGCAGTTTCTGCAGTGAGCTGGCCAAGGACTATCAGACTCACTTTTTAATTAACAAAGGGCAAACCATACTCTAACACCCACCACCACCACCACGAGTTATTGAGTTTCGTTTGTGAATTTTTTGTTGTGCTTGCCTCTGCCAGGCATAAGCTAGCATGCCTGGCTATTGGTTCTTTTTAAGGTTACTCACACCACATTTCTGGAGACTGCATTTATTTATTTAGACACAGGATTTTGTGATGTAGGTCTAGCTGGCCTGCAGTTCACCATGTAGATTTAGATTGGCCTCAAATTTAGGGCAATTCTCCTGATTCAGCCTTCCAAATGCTGGGATTACAGGAGAGTACCACCATGCCTGACTTTGATTTTTATCTTACGTATAATGATGTTTCTGATAGTGAATGCCCGAATTTACTCCGGAGTCAAAATAAAAAGACAATTTGAAAATTGGATCATGTGAATCCACCTGGCTCTGTAGGTGTGTGTGTGTGTGTGTGTGTGTGTGTGAGAGAGAGAGAGAGAGAGAGAGAGAGAGAGAGAGAGAGACAATAGCAAACATACTCTTCCAAACAGGTTTTCATTTTTCACTGTACTGAGGGAGAATGGAGGAAAAACATGTAAATGAGGTTTTTTGGCTGCTCTGTTCATGGGGGCTAAAAGTTTCCGTTGCAAAAACAAATCCTCACCTACACCACAGACTGTTTCCTGACTCTAATAGACTTCTGGGAAATTTTAATCGAGTTATTAAAATATCAATTGGAGCACAGGGTGCGCATCTTGGAAAATTATTTTTAATTTTATGTGAGATTTTTGATGCCAGCAGCCACATGGGCAGTGCTTTTGAGGTATTCAAGATGCCTTGATTTATATTCATGGGTCTATAAAGCTGATCACAAATCCTAAAACTGCAGATTTTATAAATCTTTAACAAAGTTTTGCCTCTGTGAATTTGGGCACTTCATTGGGACTTCGAATGCTGGCATTGGGGAAGAGTCTCTGAGCAAGGGAGGTCCCGGTTGCAGGCATCTCTGGGGTGGGCCCTTTACAAAGCTTAACTTGCAGACCTAGAATTTACATTTGTGTCATCAGAAGCCACCTATCCTTTCATCTGAACATCTGATACAGGTTGCCCAATGATCTTCAGTGAATTCTTTAATGATAATTAATGAACATGGTGAGCATTTTCATCTGTCAAAGGTAGGAAAGGTTTTTAGAGCCACCCCAAGACCTAGCAGAGCAAAACAGGAAACTACCCTCAAATTTCTATGGCCACTGTACTCTGTTGTAACAAGTCCCAAGGGAAGTCCCATCATAACTGCTAAGAGCCCCACTCATTTGATAAGAAGATTCAAACCTCCTATTGCCCAACACACTAAGGCCAATTGAAACCCTATAGCTCTGAGTTGGAGTGAAACATTGGTTGGTGATCTAGCCCTTCCATTAGTCACTACATAATACATGAAGAGGAAATTACAGTGTACCAGGCTGAGCCTCAGTACTGAGAAAGCGAGGTGAATCACCGAGCGTATTCCTTTCGCCAAACCTATGAGATTGAAACACACTTAGGGTGTAGGAAATCCCCTTTCTGACCCTAATTAACAAGTCAAGAAGGGCCAAGGCCTCTTCCCCTTTCTTTCAGCTCTTCTCTGCCCTCTACTGAATTTTTTCCCATTATGCTTTCTTGTTCATCAGACTTCCTCTGCTTAGAGAATAGCAAGATGTGAAGGGATCCTCCAAAGTGTGACTAAGTGTGACTTGGCTTTGACAGTTAGTTCTCTGGACTGGCATTCTGTAGGCCTAGGACCTACCACCCCAACAGGCCCTGCGTTGAATACTGGTGTGTGTGTGTGTGTGTGTGTGTGTGTGTGTGTGTGTGTGTGTAAATTTTTGAGACGGACTCTCTCTGTAGCTTAGGTTGGCTGGTCTACCACTCAGTATGTAGATCAGGTTATCTTCAAACATCCAGTGATCCTCCTGTCTCAGCATGAACCACCATGCACAGCAAACATTTGCTATAAGTAAATGAATGAAAATCCAATGCCCCTTCTTCCACAGATGTATTCTTCAAGAAACTGCTTCACCTGAACCTTTATATTGTATGTATTATTGTATGCATATGTGCCTATGTGTGGGCAGATGTGCCCTGGTGCACATTCTGAATCAGAGGAAAACTTTGTGAGATGAGTTCTTTCCTTCCACTTTTACATTGAGTTTCAAGGATTGTTGAGTATCTCACCAGCCCTGAAAAACTATTTAGAAGGAGAATTTTTTTTCAGTCCATGCTTTGCAACATAGAAACTTTATGTTTTACACCAAACATGTTGGCCCATACCTATAGCACAAGCACTTAAGCAGGAGAATCAATGTGAATTGGAGGTTACATTTAGACTACAGTTTGAGACCTTGTCTCAGAGAACAGCAACAACAACAAAAAAGCAAGCAAACAAACAAAAAGCTAGATTTTCATTTTATTCTTTTCAATTTCATTGACTTAATGAGCCAAGATTGATGACTCATGCCTGTAATCTTACCACAGAGGAATGCTGAGCAAGAATATTGACAAGTTTTCAAAGATGGCTAGGGCTATGTAGTGAGTTCGAGGCCAGCTTGAACTATGTAGAGAGATTCTGTCTCCAAAACAAAACAACAAAAGACTACTGTGGCTCGGTAAAGTGTTTGCCTGGCATGGATGAAGCCCTGGTTTCAATTGCCGGTTCTGTAAACACTGTGTGGTGACATGTGCTTACAACCCCAGTAGAGGCGAGAACAGGTGTTCAAGATCACCCTCCGTTATATACCTAGTGTGACTGTAACCTAGGATACAGGATCCTCTGCCTCAAGTAAATAAGTAAATAGTGTCCTGAATGCAGGGTACAAGTCTGTAACCCCAACACTCAGGAGAATCAGAAGTACATGAGATCCTGTATCAAAAAGAGGAAGTGGGGGCAATGAGGAGGAGGAAGAAGAACAGGAGGAAGAGGAGGAAGAAGAATAGGAGGAGGAGGAGATGACAAAAACCCAGGTAGAAATGGAGGTATATGCTGTCACCCCAATGCTTGGAAGACCACACTGAGCTACAAGAAACTGTGCTTCAAAACAATAAAATCAAAAGCAGCCTGATGTGATGGTGTACACCTTTCACTCCCATACTCGAGAGGCAAGGAGAGCAGATCTCAGTGAGTTCTAGGCCAGCCAAGACTACGTATTGAGACCCTGTCTCAAAAAAATTTTTTTTCTTTGATCATTATATACTTTGTAAATTAAATGTGACTTCTGATCCTCATGGTATTTCCCTGTGTGTTCATTAATGTCTCAATCCCATTCCTCTTTCTCTGTAATTCATAGAATGATTTATTTTAGACACAACCCACTGTCAGTACTTCTTCATAAAATAGCGAAGACAAGGAAGAAAGACAAAAATGAAATCATTTAAACATTTAAAATTTGGAAATTGCTTCTTGTAAAATAAATGTTTGTTCAGTAAGTTCACGGAACAAAATGTACGGATGTGGCAATATGTATAGTTATTTTATATTACTTCCCAATCAAATACCATATTCCCTAGTCATTTGATAATTTCACCAGAGCCCAGATTCAACTCCAAGTTATACAGATTACATAACAGAGTGGCAGTTTTTATATCAGCAGTGTGTTCTTTAACCCCTCCTGAACCTGCTTAGGCACTTTTATGAACAGTGTAGTCGGATCTACTGTAAATGAAAGAGGTTCAAATATCAACCACTGAAAAGAAATAAACTCATACGGAACAGAAGAATGTGCTGTCACAAGATCTACAGAACCATTGCCCTTGTAATACAATTAAGGCTGTTAAAATGATTTTAGTCACACATATATTGTAAGGAACCTGGCTAAACAAACATAAAACCTGAAAGGAAATTTTCCAGAGCAATTTAAATAATAGGCCAAAGAAAGTTTGGACCACAGATCCTTTTGCCCCACCCTGGGAACACTCCTTTATAATAATAAAAGAGAGTCCATAATGGTGGGAAATGGCAATGACCTCATTGTGCTGAAATTCTAATTAAATTTATATTTGGTTATGTTTGTGTATCAGTATCACACTGAAAACATGTCCTAGCAAATATTCCTGAGGGCGAAATTTGCATCAGGTCTAGAATACTTCCCTATCTTCCAAAGTGCCTTCGTCTTATAATATCCAGACATTTAATTCTATAAAATACTTCTGTTTGGTGTTACAAGTTTGTTCAAGTCAGTTTAGACATGATGGCTTTTATAGAGGCAGTCCAGTCTCTCAAGATTCTGCAGGGATGTCCAGCCTTTTGTCACAAGGCCGTCACCTACAACGCTGAGGTTTAGGGGTAAGGAATGGAGGTCTCCATGAGTGACACGGTTGCTGTAGCAAGCACGAAGGCTTGAGCTCAGATCCTCAACACCCCCTTGAAGACTGAACACCATGTGTGAGTAACCGAAGTGCTGAATGGCAGATGCCGAAAGAGCTGCAGAATGCTCCAGCAAAGAGACTGATCTCTAACCTCACCAAGAGACCCTATCTCAAAAGAAATACGGGGTCTCACCGTGTATCCTTGGTGGGACTATGGCTCCCTAGGTAAATCAGGTGCAAGAGAAGACTCCAAAATGCCAGTCTGTGGCCAGCACACACACTCAGGTGTGCGAGCATATCCAAAAGCAAATGTAAACAAACGCAGGGAATACCTGACACACTTCAAAGTAATAATAAAATACAACTTGCTAGATGTGGTGGCACAAGCTTTTATTCCCAGCACTCAAGAGTCAGAGGCAGACAGGTCTCTGTGAGTTCAAGGCCAGCCTGCTTTACACAGGGAGCCCCACCAAGGCTACATAGTGAGACCCTGTCTCTAAATAAATTAAAAAATATTAATAATTCTGAAAAGTTAACATTCAAAACATGTCTAGTTTAGTTACCAAAATAAGGCAAAAAAAAGATAATGTTTTAAGTAATTCTACGACTTTACGCTGAGTCGTGATGGGGGCTGTCTTTGTTCATATTGCCCTGTGGCTTTGCCTAGTAGAGACTAATTCTGAGTCTGGAGATCCAATTCAATCAACCTGAATCTAAAAGACAAGTGAACAATGAAACTGAAAAAAAAAAAAGTAAGGGCTTAAGCAATACAAAGGATGGATTAGAGGGAAGAGATTTCAATGAGAAAGTATAAACTCCTGGACCCATTAAACCAGGAAAGGAAAAATGTCTTTAAATCCTCCCAACTCTAGGGTAGTCAAACATATGCAAACTGCAAGCAAGTCCTTCTTCCTACAGACTTTCAAAAGGCTTTTCCATCTCTAATTATTTATTGAATCTAACTAGTACCCCCTTTTGCTAGCAGTGACATTAGTTTGACCAAGCTTACAAATGGATAGAGGCCTTACAGTTTTCTCTTCTTCCTCTTGATCTTTATACTATAAGTTTTATCCAGAGGTTCTCTAGTTTACTCCAGGGTATTTGTCAGCTCTCTAAACCTGCATGTGATTTTTTTATTTTTATTTTTTTACAACCTTGTACCTGTTAGGTCTCAAACCCAGGACAAATGGCCAAGTCAGGTGCTCATTTAAGAAGTCAAAGCCGACACAACCTCTAGGTTCTTCCAGCATCCATCAGTCCCTATGTAGGGGTGTACCCTGCCCCTATCCTGAACTCTCCATCACACAGGCTGGGCTGCTTTGCCCCAGTGGTTCTTCCCCATATAATCCAGCCATTTTGGCTTCCATAGCCAAATGGTCTGAAGGCCAGGTCTTCTGCTCCTCCCCACCCCCACCCAACCCTGGTCGCGCTCCCCTGATCACCTCAATGACCTGGCTCAGGATCTTGCTCACTTTAGATTCTCTCTGATGTCTCTATCTCTGGCTCTGCTCTCCTTTCCTATCTATGCCTAATCTTCTCCACCATATCTAGGTGCAGTCGTGTCCTTTCCTATTCCTTCCTTCCTTCCTTCTTTCTTTCCTTTTCTTTTTATTTAGTATACATACATGTATCCATCCCTTAAGAAACAAAGGTTAAAAGCTGAGCCTTCATAAGCTTTCTGCTAGAAAGATATATAATCCATAAAATACATATATAAAAAAATCCCTCTATACAAAGCGAATCTGTTCTTTTTGTTCCACAGATGGATTATCAGGGCCATAGCAGGGTGGGAGATGACAAAGATCTAAGAGGCAACAAACTTTATATATGCACTTCGATAACTACTAGGAAAACGAAATCCTTACGGGCATCTACAAAGAAATGATCTGTTTGCTTTTCTATCCATTTGATAAAGGGATAAAGAAAAGGATGTGGACTCCGAACCCCATGCACGCTGTTTCTTCTCCCATGTCTCTTCATTCCAGCAGCAGCCTCCTAAGAAGGTGGGAAAGAGCGAGGTATGTGCAGGGTAAAGTCCCCTCGCACTCCTGTTGGCAATGCAACTCACCGGAGCTATGATGTGTCGATGCAAATATTCCAAGAAATACCTGAGCTCCACTGGACTTTGTCAGCGGATGATCGAAATAAAAACAACAGGTGCCTTTGTTTCAGTTTACTGAGGATTATGGGCTAAAGGCTCAGGTTAAGGGTGCAATGATAAAATAGTTGAATTGGTCATCCACAACT
Source organism: Micromys minutus (assembly GCF_963924665.1). Classification (NCBI taxonomy): domain Eukaryota; kingdom Metazoa; phylum Chordata; class Mammalia; order Rodentia; family Muridae; genus Micromys; species Micromys minutus. Next base: position 30,227,688 of record NC_137959.1, on the reverse strand, counting down.
AAGCGCCAACTTAAAGGGCTGAGTTGAAGTTATTGGATAAACTGGGCTTACTTTAGAAATGACATAGTCTGCCCGAGAGGCATTTCTTTCAGCTGAGTAAAAAAAAATTTAAAAACTGAGGCTGCTCCAAACATGGGAAGAGATTCACAAAAGATCTGTAAATAGTATCAGAATTTCAATATAAAACAGGAGACTTGCAATCTTTGTCTATTTGTTAATTCACTTTCTCCATCTATTAAAAAAAAATCCCCTTTGCACTCAAGGTCCAACTAAAGTAAAATGTCCTATGTAAATTCATCCTGAGCTCTTCAACATTTAAAAAAATTTCATGTATTTGTTTTGCTTTTTGAGACAGGGTGTCTCTGGCTGACCTGGAACTCACTATGTAGACCAGGCTGGCCTCAATGTCACAGAGTTTCATCTGCCTCTGCTTACCAAGTGCTGGCATTAAAAACATGTGGGACCACACTCAGTCATTTTAGTTGTATGTGTGTGTGTGTGCACGTGTGCCCATATACTATGGCACAGGAGGACAACCTTGTGGAGTCAATTCTCTCTTTTCACCTTCTTATGGGTTCTCAAGATTGAACTCAAGTTGTCAGGTCTGTGTGGCAAGTACCTCTATTTACCTGCTGAGCCAACACACACACATGCACACACACACTTCTTTTTTTTTTTTTTTTTTTTTTTTTTTTTTTGAGACAAGGTCTTATTATCAGCCCAGGCTGGCCTTAAACTTGACAGAATCCTTTTTCTCGCCTCAACCTTGAAAATACTAGAATCACAGGTATGAGCTACCAGGCCTGCCTTTCAGAATGTTAATTGTTCTGTCTCATGGATCTCTGTGAGACTGCACTCAAATTGCTGGCATAGCCGCATGCATGCATACACCCTTCAGACGGGAAAACAGATGAAACACAGATCATGAGGTCGAGGGGCTCAGTGGAAGAGTACATGCCTAGCATACTTGAAGTCCTGGGACAGACTCAGCATCAATAATAATAATAATAATGACAGACAACCCTTTCCTTAAATAGCTTATAATTGATGGTGAGCACATGGCTTCAGAACCCAGACAGAATAAAATAAGTCCTCTGCTAGCTGTGTGTTGACATTTTGGCCAGAATTTAGTACTGAGGCCAGGGGGTGTAGCTCAGTTGGTAAGAGTATTGGCTTAGCATTCACAAAACCAAAGGCTTTATCCCTAGCACCCCCCAAGTGGGAAAAGTAGTCAAGTTTGTAATCCCATCAAAAGTTCAGGGTCAACCTTGATGAATTCACTGAGTTTGAGACTAGCCTGTAATATATGAGACCCTGTGTCGGGGGGTGGGGGCAAAAAGAAAGAAAGAAAGAAGGAGGGAGGGAGGGAGGGAGGGAGGAAAGGAGGAAGGAGAGAGAGAGGGTGGGGGAGAGGGAGAATGGATTTCTATTGGGTAAGAGATTGCCAGACTGGAAGAAGGCAAGGAGGTGAGAGAGACTTAGAGAAGGCTTGAACACCATGTCAAGAATTTTGTTTCTTATCCTAGAAACCCTGGGGGAAGCACCTGAAAGTTTTTCAAGAGGCCAATGGCCGGTCACACATTTTTAAAAAGTAATAGTGCTGGTCCTATGGGACAAAGTTTCAGGCTTAAAATGAGTCAATAAGGTCCTGGAGTAAAGAGAGAAAAAATATACATAAGACTAGTTATAGAGGTAATATTGAAATAATCCAGTAACTGTGGGGAGGGAAGAAAGTCTCTTCAATGGAATCCAGTAGCTTAACCTGCCTCCCCACCCCCACCCCAGAAAAAAAAAAAAGTGAGCAGAAAAGCAAACAATGAAGGTGAATCCTCCAAGAGACTTTCCACTGTTATCCGGGATGATAAAGACAAAACGGAAAAGAATCGATCTTGGACCTACTCCTCACCACTAGGAAACCCAAGTAAACATTGCTGGCTGCAAGTCAGGAAAAGAATAGGTTGATAAGAAAGAAGAATATTCAGACGAGCACGCCCAGTGTTCAGATCAGGCCGGCTCCAGCATTAATGTTTAAACCATTCCACGATCATTTTTCTTAATAGCTGAATGGGGGGAGGGAGTGGAGGAATTCTAAAGACCAATGATTCTTATGAAAAGTGGAGGTAGTGCCAGAAAGCTAGTAGGAAGAAAAGAGGGCTAGGGTGGCTTCCGAAAGAATGTACAAGTGTGCAAACCCTTGAGGGAAGACCTAGGTGAAAATGAACCTGAGCTTGACTCTGTAAACCCGGACCAAGAACCAGTGTATATAGAAAGGTACAAAACTCGACGAGAAACTGAACTTAGCCCAGGGCTGCTGAAGTTGTAAGGAAAGAAAAGACCATCTCTATGAGCTGCGCCCCTATTAAAAGTTTGTTTTGCTTTGAGGACAGAGTCTTTAGTAGCACAGGCTACCCAAATTCACTATGTGGCCAAGGATGACCTTGAACTAACAATGTTCCAGCCTGTACCTCTCACGTCCTGGACTACAGTTTGTGCAGGTTTGTTGAACCCACTGCCTTGTGCATGCTAGGGCAGCATTCTACTAAGTAAGCTCCGTCTCCAGCCCAAAGCTTTTTCATACAAGAATGATTAAAAAAAAAAAAAAAAAAAGAGGAATTCTGAGGGAAGCATTAGGCTTAGCCTATGTGAGACCTAGAATCAATCCTCAGACCAAAGGAAAAAGAAATGAAGGAAGAATAAGACAGATCCACGGAGACAGTGGCTCCAGTTAAGTTCCCTCCGGAAGAAAGAGAACTTTGTAACCTGCAATGTTTCTCAAGAGCAGGTTAACCCCAAACCCTAAAGCAGTCTTGGCCTTCAGGGTTGGGACCATCTTTATGCAGTTTCGACACCTTGTAGATAGGTTTGGTATTATTTCTTAAAAATAATAAAAAAAAGATTACTGCTTTGATTATTTTGAACTTTCTAGAACACATAACCATTTATAGGATCTAAGGAAACACAAGACCATCCCACACTGACTGCAACCAACGTGGCTGGCCAAGGTGGCCCACGCTAACTTTGCTTCACAAATGATAGCATCACCGTGTCATTAACCTTGCAGAATTGTCTGTCTCCCATCAGGCACCTGACACCATGACACGTGTTTCCACGCACCATGACACGTTTCCACACACAAACGGGAAGGAGGCTTAAACTTTATTCCAGGAAAATCCCGACCGCTTTGAGAATTCTCCTCTTTTCTATACCTCACCTCATGGTCACCCCCTCTTCCTTACAGCACGTCACCAAGCTGAGGTGCCCAGCACTCACAATACAACTCACTCTTCGGGAGCCTGTGTGCACCCATAGAGCAGGTACCTTTGCTTTCATAGCGTTTCTCTTTTCAGGGAGAGGTTGAGACAGGCTCTCCTGTAGCCCTGGCTGGCCTCCTGATGTAAGCCAAGCATGGCTTGAACTCCTGATCTTTCTTCCTCTGCACTTCCTAAGAGCTGAAATTGTAGCTACGTGCACTATGCTGGGCATGGGGGGGGGGTGGAGGTGAGGGGGACACCAAAAAACCTTAACGTAATACAGTCTGCCCAGATTGGGTCAGTCTCTTCTATGAAGTAAGTATAAAGTCAGACAGGGATTATGTCTGGCTGTAAATAACGAACAGCAGTGGCTCATAGGTTTGTATTTGTCTCACAGCTCCACCACGCCATCAGACGCGTAGGCATTCTCCAGTGCCACCTTTAGAATCAGCCTTCTTTCCACAAGAAGACAGTTGTTACCTCTGCCTCTGGGCACCTGTCTGCAGTCTAGACAAGAGGAGGCAGAAAGGACAAGGGACAAAGGGGACAGCTCTACGCGGGTGACTTCAATTTCGGTCTCATTGGCTAGGATTTAATCATTCCATCTAAAAAGAATGGGTGGGAGCTGGGGGAGGGGGGGCGTGTGTTTCAAGCTCTAAACAAAATGGGGACTTAGTCGGCAAGGAAGTGGGAAAACAGATGCTGAGTAGATGGTTATATCAGCCAAAGCCGCATAATAATAAGAGGTACCTTTCTTTCTGAATCTGGTGATTATAGACTTTTATTATTATTATTATTATTATTATTATTATTTAATTTTAACTCTCTCTCCTGGTCCTGGCTGTCCTGGAGCTCACTATGTAGCCCAGAGGGGCCTTGAACTCACAGAGAACCTCCTGCTGCTGCCTTCTGAGTGCTGGGATTAAACATGTGTTATCATGCTTGGCTCCTTTCTTTCATCTTTAAAATAAAAATTTATTGTATTGTATGTGTATAAGTGTTTTTACGTATGCCATGTGTATGCCTGGTGCCCTTGGAGGTCAGAAGAGAAGGTCAGATCCCTTGGATTGTGAGCTACCACGAAGGTGCTAGGAACCACAGCCAGGGCCTCTGGAAGAACAACAAATGCTCTTAATCACTGATAAATCTCTTAAGCCCCTGACCCTTTTTTTTTAAACTATTGTATATATATGGGTGTTTTGCCTCTATGTATGTTTTTGTTTTTTTTCAAGATGAGAACTTTGTTTTTGTTTTGGAAATAAAATTCATTATTTTTATTTTATGTGTATTGGTGTCTGTGTGTATGTCTGTATGAGGGTGTCGGATCTACTGGAAACGGAGTTGTGAGCCGCCATGTGGTTGCTGGACTTTGAACTCAAGACCTCTGAAAGAGCAACCAGTGCCTTTAACCACTGAGCCATCTCTCCAGCCCCTCTCTTTCTTTTTTAAAGATTACGACATTTTTATTTTTTTAGTGGGCAACTGTGTCTGTGGGTGACATCAGAGGGCTGTCTTGTGGCTTTTAGCTCCCACCATTCACCCTGTGAGTCTCAAACTCAGGTTGCCAGGTTTGACAACAGCACCGTAACCCTGACGGACCATCTTCTGGGCCACAAGCCCATTTCTTAAGTTTTAAAGTTTCGATCTTCAGGAAATTTATTTTCCTCAATTCCAGACAGTCGAGTCTCTTCTATGGGTGAAGGCACTTGGCTTCAGAAGTGATTTCATATTCTGGTTTCATGTCTCCTGACTGAACTGTAAACTTGTCGAAGGCAAAGCCAGACACTTTGCACAATTCTGGATTTGTAATGAGCAATCAATAACCTGTGAATAATGGATGCGTGAACAATTAAAGTCTGAGTTTCTATTTCTTTCCTCCCCTCACAGCCCTGTCTTCATATGTGTGTTAACTGCCTCTCAGTCAGTACCAAGGCAATTGGTATCCTAGGTAGCCAACTGTAGAAAACCTTTTATTTTTTTACCTCCAAATCCTCTCCACTATTATATTTCGCATATTGCCCAGCTGAGCCATTTCCTTTTCGATTTTAATGGATTAAAAGTCTTAACTCCAGGAAATTCTTCTATCTCTAAATTAAATTCTGGACACAGTCATTTTCTTCTCTCCTCTGCTCACTCGATCGACAGTGAGCAGCAGGTGACATAGTCACCAATGCTTTGTGAAAGTCTGGGTGCTACATAAAAGTAGCAGGGAGACCTGTGGGAAGAAGCTGTTCAGAGGGGTGGGTGGGAGTGTGGGATCAGAGAGAGTAATCAGGGTGATGATATATGATAGATGTATACGAAATTGTCAAATGATAAATTAAAAAAAAAGAGCAAAGGGTAGCTCTTTTTTTCAGTGTCCCACATCTTTAATCCCAACACTCAGGAGCCAGAGGCAGATAGATCTCAGTGAGTTCAAAGCCACCCTTGTCTACATAATGAGTTCCAGGCCAGCTAAGGTACACAGGGAAGCTTTCTTAGGGTTCCCATTGCTGTAAAGAGACACCATGACCAAGGCAACTCTTATAAAGAACATTTAATTGGGGCTGACTTACAGGTTAAGAGGTTCAGTTCATTATCATCAAGATAGGAGCATGGCAGCTTCCAGGGTAGGCATGGTGCTGGAAGAGCTGAGAGTTCTACATCTTCATCCAAAGACAGACAGGAGAAGATTAGTTTCCAGACAGCTAGGAGGAGGGTCTCTAAAGCCACCCCCAATGCAACACACTTCCTCCAACAAGCCCACACCTCCTAGTAGTGCCCCCTCCCTAGGCCAAGCATATTCAAACCACCACAGAGGCCCTGCCTCAAAACACACAAACAAGGTTGACCAACCACCCTGCTTTGTAAATACCACTGGGATGAACATCTTTACAGCTAAATCTGTATTTATGGTCTTTTAAAAGTCACTTCCTCTGGAGATCTGCATGAGTTCAAGGCCAGATTGGGCTATGTAGTGAGTTCCAGGTCAGTCAGAGCTACACAATGAGACCCTGTCTCAAACAACAAAACAAACTAAAAAGAAGTTACTGCCTTTGCACACACTCCCTTTATATACACTTCTCAGTAAGATTTACTTTGATGACCAGTAGAGAGGTCTACAAATTGTATTTGTGCGTTTGTGTATGTGTGTGTGTGTGTGTGTGTGTGTGTGTGTGTGGTATCAGCTGAAATAGGAAGGCTTAGAGAACTAGGCCAAATGTCAAAGAGGACTTGGGATATAGTTCAGTTAGTAGTGCTAGGGTAGTAGGCACAAGCCTTAATCCCCAAAACTACACACACAAGCTCGGTGGCCTATGCTTGCAATCTTAGCACTTGTGAAGGCAAAAGGATCACTAGTTCACAGCTAGCCTCCCACACATACTGAGTTTGAGGCCAGCTTGAGATACATGGGAAACCTACCTCAACACTTTCTGAGCATGTATGGGGCCCTGGGTTCAATCTTAGTAACACACACATACGCACACACACACAGTCACACAAAGGAAATGGGAAAGGCAGGCCTAATCTTAATGGTTCCTGCTTATCATCCCAGCAATTACAAGGCAGAGAAAAGAAAGTCTGCCCAAGTTTGAAGTCAGTCAAAGTTCTAGACCATTCAGGGATACATAGGGAAACCCAAGCTCAGTAGAATGGCACATGAAATGATAGGAGATGAAGCAAACTCACAACAGAGCTCTGCTGCTGTTTGGACCTAAAAATGCATTAGGCTTGCAGGTTCCGAGGCTTACTCAGCAGAACCCAACGTTAAAAATGTTATTCCCATAGCACAACACCTGGAAATTGGAGCTCTCCACAGAACATTGCAGAAATGCTGATGCTAAAACTTTAAAATAAAATTTTAAAAAATCACAGAACACAGAAGTTCATGCTAACTTAGATGCTATCCTACCTCTCGGTAGCTGACTCAGACCAGCACGAGATGCGTAAGAGGAAGTCAGCAGAGCACAGTTCATCAGTTTGATCCGTTAAATGTCACTATTTGAAGCTGCCACTGGAAGAAGCCAGCACCTAAGTTCCAGAGAGAGACCTTATCTCATACGTTGAAACAGTGTAGTGAAAAAGGCAAACCCCCTCTTCCTCTCTCTCCCTCCTTGTCTTTCTCTCTTCTCTCTGTCAGGAGTGAGGACCAAGCTCTGCTCTTGTCCTCTGAACATTGGCAATTACCACTTGGCTACTTCCCCAAGTTACCCCTCCCAATCCCAAAATCTCTCCATGGCTCTGAAATCCAAACCCCTCCTCTGGGAAGTGGCTTTCACGACAGTACTTTCTGTCTTAAGGAGGAAAATTAAAAAAAGAGCTAAATTGTGAGAAAACACTCAGTAAAGGGTAATTCTGTGACACAGGTGTGCCCAGTTGTTGCTATTGTTGAAGTATTGACAATTCCAGCCTTTCCTCACACCCGGATTAGCACAAAGATTGGAAACCATGCCTGTGACCCTAAATATAAGGATTTAAGGAGATGGGCTGGGAGTGTCACTCAGATGGGACAGGGCTCACCTGGCATTCAGAAAGCCCTGGGTTTAATCCCCAGCCTGCATAAAACCAGGGATGTTTTAAATAAGAATGCTAGTACCTGGAAAAACAAAAAACAAAAACAAAATAGAAAAGCTGAAGACCCACCTGCCTCTGCCTCCCGAGTACTGGGACTACAGCTTTGCACCACCACCCAGTTCTTGGCTTTTATATATATATGACAGGTTTTCACTGTGTAGCCTTGGTTGGCCTAGAACTCACAGAGTTCTACCTGCCTCTGCCTCTCAGGTTCTAGGATTTAAAAGTGTGATTTTCAAATAAGTAAATTTGCAAAATGCAGAAAACTGTATTGCAATATCATCGTAAGTACAAATGGCCATAGGGGCAAAATTTCAGTGGCACTGAATTCACCAAGGAGCCAAAAATGGCCTTGATTTTCCTGCCTTCACCTCCCAAATGCTGAGGTAGCAGGCAGTCTACACCATACCCAGCTCCCAAAGGGACTTAAAAACTTGAAAATTTTTATTAGGATGGGCACTTTGCAGCATGCCTGTGTGCGCATCACTGGTGTGCCTGGAGCCTGTAGAGGCCAAAAGTGGGCCTCAGATCCCCTGGAAATGGAGCTGTTGAGCCAGCATCTGGGTGTTTGGAATCGAACCTGGAGTCATCTGGAAGAACAGTGGGGCTCTTAATTTCGGAACTATCTCTTTTCAGATTCCCGGGGCACTTTTATAGTTCGTGATAACTAATCTTAAATTTTATATGAATTGACTAAAAATAGCTACACAAATTCTGGGTGGGAAGAAGGGAATTTCGTCCATCAACTAAATGTTCTCATATATTCTTATTTCTTTTTTTATTAATTAAGTTATGTATTTACTTTACATCCTGATTGAGCTTCTTCTTCCTCCTCTCCTTCCAGCCCCCTCCCCATATACATACACCATCTCATTTCTTTTAATGAGCTATTTGTTGAGGGACAGACAAATAGCCCAAGGAGCAGATAGGCCAGGAACAGCTTACACACATATGGGAACTTGTCATAAAACAGAAACAACACTATAAATCAATGGGGAAAGATGAAAAACGCAGGGATTCTGGAACTATTAACTTTTTAAACATAAATAAATTAAATTAAATGAATTAGTGTTTTACTCGTAGATAAAAAGAAATCCAATTAAAAAGTACTTTGAGCATCAGTGACTTCCTGCATACCCTGGCTGGCAAAGTGCTTGCCTCGCACGCACAGAGATTCCTCCAATCCATCCTCCACACCACTCTGTGTGACATTGGAAAGTCATCCCCGGCTCCACAGAAAGTTTGACATCAGCCCGAGCTGTCTATGATTCTGTCTCAAAGAAAAAGAGCACAAATCATAAGGAAAATGATTTGACTACATCAAATTAAGAAGATCAGGTGCAGATGTCTCAGTCCGTGGAATGATTGCTGTTCAAACACTATGACCTTGGGACCTGAGTTTGATCCCTAGAACTCATGTGTTTTTGTTGGTTGTTGTTGTTTTGTTTAAAAAAAAAAAAAGCCAGGCTTGTCCTCATGATCCCAGCTCTGAGGAGGGGGACACAGGAGGATCTCAGAGGCTCATTTGCCAGGCAGCCTAAGCTGATTGGTGAACATTAGGCTCCAAGGAGAGGCCCTGTTTCAGAGAACAAGGTAGATAGCTCCTGAGAAACAGCATCCATGTTGGCCTCTGGTATAAGCACAGAGTTCACACACACACACACACACACACACACACACACACACACACACACACACAGGAACACACCCACTCCCCCATACAAAGACTACAAACTTATGGTACAAAAGATATCACAGAAACTACCAGTGCTTCACCTATACTTCTGATGTTTGCAACTCATTTATCCAAGAAAAGATTAATACTCTAGATGCAAACCATTTTTATTTTTTCTTACACTTTTTATTTAACGTGCGTATCATACGTGTGCATATGTATGGGCCAGGACACACATGAGAAGGTCAGAAGGAAAGTGGTTCTCCTTACTGTGGTCCCCTGGGATTGAACTCAGGCCTTCAGGCTTGCACTAGCTGAGCCATTCTGTTGATGGAAATCATCTGTCAAGATCAGAAAACTTGGACTGGAGAGATGGTTTTATAGTTAAGAGTATTTCCTGCTCTTCCAGAGGACCCAAGAATAGGTCCCAGCACCCAAGTCAGGCACTCACAACTAGCTGAACTCCAGCTCCAGGGGATCTGACTTCCTCTTCAGGCTTGAAAGGACACCCACAGACATGTGGCATTCACATATAGGCACACAATACACGTACAGATAAATAAAAAATAAATCTTTTGTGTAAAGGGCAAACAAGATCTTCACGAAGTGGCATGCATGTGTAATCTCATCTACTTGGAAGTCTGAGGCAGGAGGACCACCAAGTTCAAGAATAGCCTAGAAAAACAAAAAAGCAATAATAAAAATAAAGGGAAAGAAAAAGAAATCTAAAGTTTCCTATATTTTTAGAGATCATTTTCATTGGATATTCTCTGTATTTACATTTCAAATGTTATCTCCTCCCTGCTTCCCCTTGCTTCCATGAAAATGCTCCCACTCCCAGCCAACCACTCCCACCTCAGCACCTTGGCATTCTCCGACACTGGGGAAATGAGCCTTTACTAACGAAAGGCCTCTCCTCCTGTTAATGCCAGACAATGCTATCCTCTGCTACATATGCACCTGGAGCCATGGGTCTCTCGATATGTGTACTCATTAGTTGGTGTCTTAGTTCCTGGGAGCTCAGGGGGGCAGAGGGGTGTTGGTTAATATTGTTGTTCTTCCCATGGAGTTGCAGACCCCTTCAACTCCTTCAGTCCTTTCTCTAACTCCTCCTTTGGGGTCCCCAAGCTCAGTCTGCTGGTTAGCTGCAAGCATCCTCATCTGTATCAGTAGGGCTCTGACAGAGCCTCTGATGATCAGGCTCCTGCCAGTAAGCACTTCTTGGCATTAGCAATAGTGACTGAGTTTGGTGGCTGCATATGTGGTGGATTCCCCAGGTGAGGCAGTCTCTACATGATCTTTTCTTCACTCCCTGATTGCCTATTTGTCCCTGTATTTCCTCTCTTGAGTATTTTGTTTTCGCTTCTAAGAAGGACTGAAGCATCCACATTCTGGCCTTCCTTCTTTTTGAGCTTTATAAGGTCTGTGAATTGTTTCTTGGGTATTCTGAACTTTTTGAGCTAGTATCCACTTATCAGTGAGTGCTACCACGTGTGTTCTTTTGTGATTGGGTTACCTCACTCAGGATGATATTTCCAGTTTCATACATTTGCCTAGGAATTTCATGAAGTCATTATTTTTAATAGCGGAGTAGTAGTCCATTGTGTAAATGTACCACAATTTCTGTATCCATTCCTCTATTGAAGGAAATCTGGGTTCTTTCCAACCTCTGGCTATTATAAATAAGGCTGCTATGAGCATGGTGGAACATGTGTTCTTGTTATATGTTGGAGCGTCTTTTGGGTATATTCGCAGGAGTGGTATAGCTGGGTCCTCAGTTAGTACTATGTCCAATTTTCTGAGGAACCGCCAAACTGATTTCTAGAGTTTTTGTACCAGCTTGCAATCCCACCCACAATGAAGGAGTGTTCCTCTTTCTCCACATCCTCGCCAGCATCTGCTGTCACCTGTGTTTTTGATCTTAGCAATTCTGACTGGTGTGAAGTGGAATATCAGGGTTGTTTTGATTTGCATTTCCCTGATGACTAAAGATGTTGAGCATTTCTTTAGGTGCTTCTTAGTCATTCGGTATTCCTCAGTTGAGAATTCTTTGTTTATCTCTGTACCTCATTTTTAATTAGGATTATTTGATACTCTGGAGTCTAACTCTTTGAGTTCTTTGTGTGTATTGAATATTAGCCCTCTATTGGATGTAGGATTGGTAAAGATCTCTTTCCAATCTGTTGGTTGCAGTTTTGTCCATTTGACAGTGTCCTTTGCCTTACAGAAACTTTGCAATTTTATGAGGTCCAATCATTTGTCAGTTCTTGATCTTAGAGCATAAGCCATTGGTGTTCTGTTCAGGAAAATTTCCCCCATGCCTTTGTGTTCTAAGTTCTTTCCTACTTTCTGTTCTATTAGTTTCAATGTACCTGGTTTTATGTGGAGGTCTTTGATCCACTTGGACTTGAGCTTTATACAACAAAGGAGTGGATCCTGTTTCAAAAAACATAATAAAAATAAAGGGAAAGAAAAATAAATGTAATTTTTTATAGTTTTAAAAAATATTTATTTATTACTTTATGTGTCTGGTTATTTTGCCTACATGTATAGTCTATGCATGACATGGATGCCTGGTGCCCAAGTTGACCAAAAGATGGTAGTATCAGAGTCCCTAGAGTAGCCAGCTGGATTCTGGGGGTCAAACTCTGGTTCTCTGGCAAGCTGAGCCATTTCTTTGGCCCTGCCCTGCTGATGCTCAAAGAATTGCAAATAGGGAATCTTGCATGTGACGACTACTTCAGCAGGGGTACCTTTAAGAACTGAAGGAGCTATCTTTTCCTAGAGATTAGTAAGTAGCAGAGAAATTTGGAAGTGCCTAGCTCCTTGACCAGGCAGGTCTATTTCTGGGCCCGAGGAACTCTTACCCTCGCATACAGGATGACATGCTTATCGCAGCGTGATGTGTAATGTAGAAACTGAAAAAAAAAATGGAACGGGAGGTGGCCTGGTTTAAGACCTGAGTCCATTTGCTTCTGGGAGAGCTTGTTGCAATTGTCAAACGGATTAGATTAGACAACCCTTATGGTGTGGATGAGGCAACCTTAGGACATGTCTGTGAAGGCTTTTGACTCAGGGGGAAAGACTAGCCTGAACATGGAAGGCTCCATCTGACTATTTGGGGGCCCAGACAGATTCGACAGGGGAAAAGGAGACAGTAGCAACGTTCCACTGTTTCTCTTTTGTCAGCTTAGCACCCCCCTGAGATGGTAAAAAGGTAGCTTCATACTACAAACTAGTATGTGCCTAGAGCTGTGCCTGATCCACCGTGATGGACTTCAACCACAAAGCCAAGCGAGCCCTCCTTTAAGTTGCTTCTTATCAGGTCTTGGTCATAGCAACAGGAAAAGTCCCTCATACTGTGCCTGAAATATGACACACTTCCCAGCAGCCCAGAACTCTCCAGATAAAATTCTGTCTTAAGCCTGTTTGAGATGATTTTTGCTGTCATGTGCAACTTTACTCGTCCTGTCTGTTGGATTAGAGATCGTCATCACATTAATCTAAATCCAGGTACAATACATTTCTTTTTCTTTTTTAGAAATTCAGCCTTAGGGTTCAAACCTGGGCTTGCCTCTACCACCAAACTAGATTCCCAACACTCCCAGTTTTGTTTTGTTCTTTTTTTTTTTTTAATGTAAAAGGCACAGTACAAGAGCCTATTTGCACTCTAGGCCCTAGTGGCCAATTAAACTACACTATCCAACATAGACTAAGCATTTTGGTAAGTTGGTGGATCAAAGCACAAAACTAGCCAATGAGAGAAATGAAACAGAATATTTAAGCTAGAAGTATTTAGAATGCCAATCCTCTTATTCACCCTAAGAAAAGTTTTTTTTCTATTCTTTTTATTTTAGAAAAGAAATAGTTCAAGTATATTGAAAAAAAAGTAATTTCCCCACTACCCAGATTTGATAGAAATATTGCAAAATTTCATGCTTTTACTCTTTTAAAGATTACATTGGAAGAGAGGGAGAGGTAAGGAAGGGTGTGGGGAGGGAAGGAGGGAGGGAGAGGGAGTCTGTACTATAAATACAAGAAAAAGGGGTTCAAAGGGGTCAGACACATGACCCAAGGTCACATAATAAGTAGTTAGAACTACATCTCACTGGTCTGGGTGGGGGAGAGGGTGGGCAGGGAAGGAGGGATGGGGGCACAGAAAGATTTCCCAGTGTTCCTGCCATCCTGACATCTCATTTAATAATCCAGTTCTGTGTATGACATCCACACTTCCTATTCTCATTTCCTGTGAGCCCCACACCTGGCTGATCTTGCAGTATAAACAAGGTAATCACTACACCACACATCTAAACACACGACCCATCACTGTCCATCCTAAAAACAACTACAAAGAAGGGTTTTAAAGAAACAAACAAACCTGTAAGGCTGTTGTATTACATTTCCTCTTGCTATGATTTAATAGTCTGACAAAAAGAAAAGATTTACTTGGGCCCACACTTGGGAGCACTTGGACCTCAAGACAGGGATGTCATGAATGGTCATGAACGCTGGAGCTTAAAGCAGATGATGACATTGTGCCTGCAAATGAGGAGATGAGAGCTGGGGGAGGGGAGAACTGTGCCCCGCTCATCTGCTTTGTAAGCAGTCTAGGATCCCTGCTAATGGAATGATACCATCAGTAAAGTGGGTGAATAAAATATGGATAGATGGATGGATAGATTGATAGTTGACAGATAGCTGATAGATAAATGATTGATAAAAATAGAAGTTTAGAAAGTAGAAGAAAAATTAGATAGATGATAGATAGATGATAGATAGATAGATAGATAGATAGATAGATAGATTAGATAGTTTGCTGTTTTGTTTTGAGACAAGGTCAGTCTCACTGTGTAGCTCTGACTGACCTGTAACTCACTATATAGTCCAGGTTAGTCTTAACTCACAGAAATCCACCTGCCTCAGCCTCCCAAGAGGTGGGATTAATGGCATGTACCTCCATTCCTTGCCCTAACTAGATTATCCTCCTAATAATATTATTCCACCCTAACAATTGAGCTAGAATCTTCTCATGAGATTCAGATCATGTGGCCATGAGTCATGGCCAGGATGTCAAGTCTATTGTATCTTTCAATCCCAAGAAATAGAATATTGGTTTTCTGCCACGTATTCACATTCAGAAGCACTGAGTTCCTGCTCAAAGAGGACTGGCATATCTAAAATTCAAAACCAGGTAATAACTGGAATTACATTACCGTTTGTGGTCTTACTCACTTGCATCGATAAAGTTGGCCAAAAACAGGTGTGAATGGGTAAAATGACCCCCACATTAGTCACGTGGAGGGAAGTTGGAAGAAGTGTGTGTAACGTGGAAACCTTTTTACTTTTGTAGCTATCCGAGAGAGAGAGAGAGAGAGAGAGAGAGAGAGAGAGAGAGAGAGAGAGAGAAAGTGAGAAAGTTTGGATTTCCAAGTCTGGTGACAGATTTATTTTAATGAAACTGAGTAACTGGAGTTTTCCACCTGCCCAAATCTTTGATTCACTTCATTACTTAGAGGATTAAATGATCATCTGATCTGATGCTTTTATGAGGTTTTTCTCTTCCCAGGGACCTGGGAGAAGGAAGAATTGGAAACAGGTGACCCTGGATAGTACCTGTTTCCCCTGTGTCTGAGAGCAGTGTAGACTAGGTTTTAAGTCAAGAGCTTAAAGTTAGCCTCTGTTGTTCCAGGATTGTCTTTTCACAGTGTGTGAAGAAACCTTAGAAACCACTGGGTCTGGCTCCTTTAACAGCGGAATAAACGAGAGCAGGATTCCAGCAGGAAATGGGGAAGTTAAAGTTACCTGTGTGCTATGACACAGCAGTCCGCTAGAGAGGAGCTGGAGAGGCGCCCAAAGAGCAAAGATGGTTGCCGAGGCTTTGTTTCCAATAGGAACATTTCAAAAGGGTCCTATTCAGTTCAAACAAAATGGCTAGTCAAAGCATGGAAGCAGTCATACAGAATACCTTGATGTGGTAGATTAAAACCCGGGTCCTAGGATCTATGCATGTGTGTAGAAACGTAAACTCCCATGGTATTATTTTAAAATGGGTAGAGTGTAAGGGATTAGATAGTGAATGCAAAGCTCTTCTAGAAGACGTGACATTGCTCTTCCACGAGCTCACTACCAACCACTGGCTACAGTGGCATTAGCCATTTTTCTCTCTGTGTCTGTCTTTGTTGCTGTCATGGTAGCGGAACTGGTGACTGGATACATAATATTTCCGTAACTCCGTTCAGGTCCAGAAAAAGATTTGTCAGATTCATAAAATCACTTAGCTGGGCAGTGGTAAAACCAGAACTGGTTTCCAAGACCACTGCTGAGATGTTTGCTTGTTTGTTTACATGACAGCCCATTTGATCAAAGATGGATGGAAGAGTGGGAGACTGGATGTGTCAGATATTCACGAGTTCTTCGTGCATCCCAGATCTACTAACTGTATGTTGAGCTCTGGTTCAGTGCTTGAGAAACAATAGCCAAGCTTTGACTGGTATAGCACTTCTTAGGCTAGAGTTGTGAGTTTGAAGCCAGCCTGAGCTACACAGAGACACTCTATTTAAAAAAAAAAAAGTAGATTGGGGGAGGGACATTCAATTTGATGCCATCAAAGTCCCCAGTAGACAGATTTTTATCATGGACAAGTGTCATTTCTCAGTTCATACCAAATGCCTTTTCTATGGCAGATGCTATGGGAATCCTGTCGTTAATGTTGCACAAAACAGAACCAGACCTGTCCTTCAAAGCTTCAAGATCCTCAGAAGAATTTGTCAAAACTATAGACACTGAGTATGTGTGTGTGCACACGTTTACTTTATTGATTGATTAATTGTTTGGTTGTGTGTTGGGATGAAGGTGTGTTTATGCATGCCTTCATGCATAAAGGGGACAACTTCTGGGGGTCAGTTTTCTCTTTCTACTATGTGGGTCCCAGGGATCAAATTCAAATGGGTTTGGCTGCTAGTTGCTCATATCTTTAACCCACTGAGCCATCTCTCCAGCTCTCAAAACTATAGGTTATTTTTTAAAAAAGAAATATCTTGTTTTTGTTTGTGTGGCCTTGGTTATCTTGGAATTCACTCTTATAGACCAGGTTGGCCTAGAATTCACAGAGATCCTCCTGCCTTTGCCTTCCTAGTGCTAGGATTAAAGGCATGCGCTACCACTGCACTGGAATTTGTTATTTTTAATTGTGTGTGTGTGTGTGTGTGTGTGTGTGTGTGTGTGTGTACATTAGCACATGTGCCCGCAGACTAGGACAGAGGATCCCAGGAACTGAAGTTACAAATGATTGTGAGCCACTGGGTGCTGGGAACTGAACCTGAACCTTAACTGAACAACCAAAAATGTGTTCAGACAAGGCCAAAGATTCCCAGAAGCACAAACAGGCCTCGCTGAGACCTACAAGGAAAGACAGAAATTAGCAAAACTATGGTAAGTAGTTCAGAAAAGGCAAACAGCCTCTCCCCTGTAAAGGAAACACAAGGGATATTTGAACACATTTACCAGGAACCTCACATGATCATTTCAGGGACAGAGGATATGACAGCATAATCTCTCTTAGCCAAACACAGAAGTGCCTGCCTGCCACTAACAGAATTCTGAATAAACAAGACCAGGTCAACAGTCCAGGGGAAAGGAAGTCAGATGTCAGGTTCCTTTGGGGGAAACAAAGGTGGACTGGAGGGATGTTTGTGTGTGTGAGTGTGTGTGTGTGTGTGTGTGTGCAGTTTTGGTGCTGGAGGCTGAACCCAAGACCTCACACATGCTAAGGTCATGACCTCAATGTGCTGCAGCCCCAAGCATGGTAGACTGGGTTCTGTTGGGTAATTATCCATTTCAGACCCTGCTATCTAACGCTCACTCAAGTGGCACAGCTTGGGCAGAGTGCCATGAACTTCAGACTAAAACAGCTAGTTAAAAATCAGAGCCCAGCCTCAGATCCTATCTTCCACAACAGAGGTCTACAGGTCACGAGTAACATAGAGCACAAATCAGAACTTATCATCTGCTCTGAAAGAATTTGGACCCCCCCCCACCTCAACACCCCACTTCCCCGATGCTTCCCTCCAAGCCTCTAACAAGGATGGGTGCTAGCAGAGAGGAATGGAAAAGACCTTCCAGATCCCCAAATACCTCCATCCCCAGTGGCTATGGTACTCAGGAGTCCCCAGCTGGAAGATGTGGTTAGATTTTTAGCTTAATGAGGCCAACGGGGACTTGTTGGTGCTATGACATCTATTTTAATATTTTGAGAATTCTCTTTTAAAATCACCTCTGAGCTGGGCAGCGGTGGCACACGCCTTTCATCTCAGCACTTGGGAGACAGAGACAGGCAGATCTCCGTGCCGGCCTTGTCAACAGGCCAAGTTCCAGGACAGCCAGGGCTACACAGAGAAAGCCTACCTTAAAAAAAAAAAATTCACATTTGCACACTGGCACAAATTTCATACCTTTTCCTCTCTGAAAACACTGGAACACTGTGAGAGAGGTCTCCTTCCCTGGTCACTGGTCTGGTTATTACTTTGTTTTTGAAATGGGATCTCATTTAGCAGATCATAACTTCCAATCCCCGATCCATCTGTCTCCAAATCTCAAATGTTGGGGTTGCAGGCATGAGCCACACGCCTGACTTCCCAACTTCTTTTACTACCAGGATTATGGAGTTCTGAGTACCATGGTGAAAGCTGCTTAGCTATATAAATCAGAGTCATCCTCGCACTTCCTGGTTGGGAAAAAATGCTATATGATATATTATTTAATATAACACACACACACACACAAACATACACATTACAAGTATATCCCAATGCAATGTGGTATGCTTGAGACCTAACCGAAGCCACCTAATAAGAGAGAACTGCTTCTTGCAAGTTGTCCTCTGACCTCTACTCGTGCACCTGGGCACACCCTCGTGTTTCCTGATAGCTACATAATGTACCCCTCCCATTTGATGCCTGTGGCAACCTAAAACACATCTAGAACCACATTCGTTATTTTCTAGGCAATCACAGCTACTGCCTGCACCGCTTCCCTCCTGGCTTAGACTGGAGTTTGTGAGAGACTTTGCCAAGCAAAGGAGCTTCCCACCCCCACTCCCCATCCCAGATTCAGCCCTTCCCAGTATCTAATATGCAGAGCACATACTGGCCTCTACTCTCCTGCCTCCTAAACCTGGGGCATCCTGGGAACAGCATGGACTTACTGTTTGCTAGCTGTGACTTTGGACTGGTTCCTGAATCTCTCTGAGTCTTAGTTTCTCCGTTTGCTGGTGACACTTTTCATACCATTGTTGGACGGGTTTAATGAGGTACCATGTTCTTTCGATTCGTATTACATTTCTTTATGTACTTCTTTGTGTGTCTGTATGTGGGCATACCCATGTCATGGCAGGTATGGATATACATGCTTGCAGGAGTCGGTTCTCTCCTTCCATCCTTGGATCTCTGGGCTCAGACACAGGTCATCAGATTTAGCAGTGTGTAACTTTTCTTTACCTTTACCCACTGAAGTGCCCATTTAACAAATCAAAGCTGTGGCTGCCAGGTTCTCCCAGCACCTTTCAGTTCCTATCAGTTACAGGGTGTGTCTGCCAGGTTCTCCCAGCATCCTTCAGTCCCTATCGGTTACAGGGTGTGGCTGGCATACCCTATTCTCTACCTTAAAATTCTTCAGACCAGAAGGTGGGCTGCCCCTCCTCTGCTCTTCCCTGAATAATCCAGCCATTTTGGCTACACTGGTCCTTTTTACCTTTCACCCTCCTGGCTTCTGTCTGGCTCTCACCCTCTCTGATCCTTTATCTCCTCACAAGGCCTGGCTCCGTGTCATATTCACTCTGGACTCTCTCCCAGATGTCCCTGCCTCTGACTATGCTCCTTTTATCTACTTTTCCCTCCACCAACCTATGAACAATCATATCCTTCTCCCCCACCCCCATTTTTTAAAATGAGGTTCAAAGAATTGGGTTTAGGTCATTATGCTTGGTGGCAAGTGCCTTTACCTGTAAGCCATCTTACTGTCCCTAGTATTTTGTAAAATGTTATAGCAAACCCATGTGATGGGCAAATATACTGAGTCCTTAGAATCCAACCAATACAAAATTCCCAGCACAAAATCACACTCAGGCTTCTCCCCAAAGCAAATGAGATCCACTTGCCAGGAAAGGAATTTTCACACCTTAAATGGTTGAAGTGGATTTTGGAGGGAAGGTTCTTGGTGAATCATGAAACCAGCCATCACTTGTGGGGGCTCTGAATGGAAGGAAACAGGAACAATACTTCAAGGTTTCCACCTTAGGCTGGTTGGCATTTCAGGATATTGTGCCCAGTTGTGACCTTCTCAAGGCCCCCCACACCCCCAGACAAACAAACAAACACCCTCCCCTACCAAAAACAAAAAATCCCCAAAACAAACAAACAACAACAACAACAACAAAAAAAAAAAACCCTCACCTCCACACCCACCAGCAGAGTTGTAAACTGGATACTGCCCCAGCAACACAAAGGATTCTTGCTGCCTGAACCAGGCTCTGTATCATTCTGTGTTCTTACTGGACATTCACGTTGCATGCTCAACCCCATCTTCCAGGAAACTGAGCACCCAAAAGAGAGCGGTGGCATCCAAATGTCACATTCGAAAACTCCTTGAGAAAGGATTACAAGTCAGGTGTCTATATTTGACTTTAAGACGGCTGTTCCAACTGTTTCAAAGCAGCTTTACAAACAAACCATATATTTTAAACCTTAAGGGGGAAAAAAAAAAAACTCCACCAAATCATTTCATAGCATGCTACCCTCACACATACTGGTTCAAATTCTGAGATCCGATGGTGAAACAAAACTTCAAGGCTGTTCCCAGCACACACATACATTCTGGACAAAGGTGTTTCTCTGCTCAAAGAGATGACAGAAATGACATATCCCAAGTATAGATTTTTTTTTGTTTGTTAGGGTTTGTTGTGGGTTTTATATGTTTGTTTTTTTTGTTTTTGTTTGTTTGTTTTCGAGACAGGTCTCAAGTAGTTCAAGCTGGCCCTGAACTCCCTATACAACCTAGGATGTCCTTGAACTCCTGGTCATCTTGCTTCCACCCCTGACTAGATGGGATTACAATTATGAGACACCAGACCTAGCTCAGCATCTGCATTTTAAGCTTGATACAATGTATTTCATTCACACCTAACTGTCATAAATATCTGCCCCATGCATTTTTGTATAAAAATTGTGGTATCGATTAATGTAAAATTTAAGGTTTCTGGTCTCAGAGTTGGATTATGAAAAACTTTAAACAGGGTCAAGATGGAAGAATTCTGTGGGGCAAACTCAAATATACTCACCCTCTAGGTTCTCAAATTACTATTTCACTACATTGCGGCCAAGGAGATGGCTCAGTGGGTAAAAACACTTGCTGCATAAGCCTGAAAAATCTGACCACATCCTCCCCAAACCAGATGTAGGAAGCACACTCCAAAATATTGTCCTTTAAAACACAGACACACACATGTACACACACACACACTCCAGAAAAAAAATACAACATGGCTTAAATATTCATTTGCTATTATTTAATGTGTGATGTGGTGGTAAGGATGAGCTTGTTGGAATCAGTTCTCTTCCACCTCTATGTAGGTTCTGGGAATCGAACCTACGTGGCCAGGTTTGTGCAGCAGGTACCTTCATCTGATGAGCCATCTCCCCATCCTGCTCAAGTCTTTTTACTGTTTTCTAATATGTGCCAGGAATCTTCATGAATAATCTCACTTAATCCTTAAAAAATCCCTCTTTGAAGTTCGTAGTATCATCACTCCCATTTAAGGGCGAGGAAATGGAAGATTAAAGGCTTGGGATGAGAGACAAGTATCTACAAAGCCAACCCGAACCGAAGTCAGTGGAATTTGACCAGTTAGTTCTGTTTGTGTTGGAGATTTATTTTCTGAATCAGAGGAAGGAGTTTCCAGGTGTAAAATTCAGTTTTAAAAATCTGCATATTGAGCAAGAAAGAATTTGTTCTTTCAGATTTCAAAAATAGATCTTCATATGGGAGAAAGAAAAAAGCCTAAGGAGGAGTGTGAGTGAGTGAGTGTGTGTGTGTGCGTGCGTGCGTGCGTGCGTGCGTGCATGTGTGTGTGTGTGTGTGTGTGTGTGAGAGAGAGAGAGAGAGAGAGAGAGATGCAATGCTATTATTAAAGTAGAAGCCAGGTATGTTGGCTTCTGCTTGTAAATCCATCAATCAAGGGGCTGAGGCAGGAGGATTTTGTGGAGTTCTAGCTAGTCAGGGTTTCAAAGAAAGAGCCTGTACCTAGATAGAAGGATGGATGAATGAATGGATGGATAGATAGATAGATAGATAGATAGATAGATAGATAGATAGATAGATAAATTAAACCAAGTGGGCTGGAGAGATGGTTCAGTGGTTCAAAGTACTGGCTTCTTATCCAGAGGACTGAGGTTCCATTCCTAGCACCCACATGGCAGCTGTAACTCCAGTCCCTGAAGATCTATGCACAGACATACACATAGGTAAGACACCCATACACAATGATGGAAGGAATGGATTCCAAATCATGGGAGGCAATACAATCTGTTAAAGGAAGGGATTGTCCTGTCTCTTTCCTGCATAGTATCAAATAACTCATTTAGAAAAGACTGGGTCATAGTACTTAGCAATTTAGAATTGCTATGAGAACAAGGCCACCCTGAGCTACATAGAGAACTTGGCCAGCCATGGGTACACAGAAAGACCCATTTCAAGCAAATTAAAACAGTGTCTCCTGTATCTTCCATCTAAAACCAGTGCTTCTCAACTAGAGGGGGTGCCCCCCACCCCCGGTAACATTTGGCAATACCTGCAGCTTTGAATGCCAAACCAAAACTGGCCTGGTGGTAGGGTGGGGGAAGATTGCTCTGGCACCCAGTAGACAAAGGTCAAGAATGCTGATAAACATCTTCCAAAGCATAGAACAAGAAATGATTTGATGAGCTGGACACGAGGGAGCACATCTTGAATCCCAGCACTGGGGAGACAGAGATGGGCTGATATCTGGCTAGCCTGGTCTACAAAGTGAGCTCCAGAACAGCCAGGAAAAAGAAACCGTGTCTTGGGGGAGACAAAGAGAGTGAGAATGAGCTCGGGAGAGAGAGGGGATAGAGAGGGAAAGAGAAGGAGAGAGGGAGAGAAAAGTTATTTGGCTTGAATACCATTTGTGCTAGTCCTCAAGATTTCTTAGGGACTCTTTCTTAGAAGTCTGAGAGAAGCAACCTACCAGGAAAAATACATATGAGAAAAGGACTGTGGTTCAGGAACCATGTGGATACAGAGAGAAAAGATTCACCTGTGTGATTGTGGAGGTTGTTAGGCAAAATTATGGAGAGAGAAAGTCCCAATTTCCTGAGTCTCCTACTGCAAAAGTTAATTTGTAAAGTGTTTCCTTGGCTCCTCTCCCTGCCTCCCTACAGAAGGAGACCATATGGTAAAAGTGAACGGAACGCCTTGGGGGCTAAAATCAGATCTGGATTGAGTCCCAAACTTTGCAAGAATTAATTTTTCTCCCCCTTGTGTATTCCAGGATGGCCTTGAACTCACTGTGTAGCCAGAGCGACTTTAGTCTTCTGATTCTCCTGCTACTTTCTATCTCTGGGGATGCTGGGATGATAGATAGGCATACACCTCCACACCTGCTTCTATGCAGTGCCAGCCGGAAAGCCAGGGCTTCGTGCACGCTAACCTACCAGCTGAACTACCTCCCCAGCCCAAGAACCCAAGGTCTCCTTAACCTAGAGTGTCAGTTTTTACATCTGAGGAACAGGGAATGGAAAAAATAAACTCTGTCCCTGAGAGGGGAACAGGAGCTTGGATACATTTGGCTTCCTGTAGAGCAGTGGTTCTCAGCCTGTGGGTCACGATCCCTTTGGAGTCACCTAAAACCATCAGGAAACACAGATATTTGCACCATGATTTAGAACAGCAGCAAAATTACAGATATGAAGTATCGATGAAGATAATTTTATGGTGAGGTGTTTGTGTGTGTGTGTGAGACCACAACATGAGGAATGGTATTAAAGGCTTAAGGCATCGGGAAGATTGAGAATCACTTCGTAGAGGCTCAAGTTTGAACCTGACATTTTTACTGGTGTTTCTTTCATTCACAATGTACCATGAAATAAAAAGAGTAATTATAGAGAGGTATGCACTACGTATGCCCAATTTTTGTTCAATACATGAAGTGCCTAGCACATATCCTTGAGCAGGTAAACACCCAGAAAGCACCTAACAGAAACCAAATATATTACCTTTAGAACCAGACAGAATGTGCATGCTTCTGTAAAGCTTTATGGGGGAGGGGTGACAGGAGTAGCGAGGTCTCATGTAGCCCACACTGGCCTGGATCTCACTCGGGAGATAAGGATGACCTTGACCTCCCAATTCCTGCCCCTTCTGTCTCCACTTCCCTGGGGATGGAGTTATAGGTGCTCACAATCGCATTGGATGCCACTGTAGCTCTTAAAAGCTATCTTTCCCAAAGGGTATTTTATGACATACAGGTAGGTTTTAACCCTAGCAAACACCAAAAGAAGATAGAAACAAAATAACTGTACCATCTGCCAGGAGACCACCAACCTGTGTGGCTATTGAGCATCTGACATGTCTTATACCTGAGATACACAAACAAGGAACTTTATCACTGAACATTTTATATTGGTTAATTGAAATATGATGAAAACCTTTGGAATATGTTGATCTAAATAACATATACTAAAGGTGTGTGTTTCTTTTTCCTTGCTTTCTTCTTTTAGTTTTCTTTTGAGACAAGGTCTCCCTTTGTAACTCTGGCTAGCCTGAAATCCAGTGCATAGACCAGGTTGACCTTGAACTCACAGATCTGCCTGCCTCTGCTTCTTAAAAACTGAGACTGGCCTATGTGCCATGACTGGCCAGTTTGCATTTTCTTTAATCATGAGCCTACTGTGAAGCACTTTCAATTACATGTGTGGCTCATATCTGTTGCTTTGTTCATCCTTCTTTAAAAAAAAAAGTACAAGGTTTCATATAGTCCAGGCTAGCCCTGAACTCACTATATATCTAAGAATGACCCTGAACTCCTAATTCCCCCCATCCTGCTTCTACTTCCCAAGTTCACATCTTTTGAATAGCATTTATACAGATAATATAAACTTGGCTGAGATGAAACGTGAGTGAAAAAAAAATTCGAGTGGAAAAATACCAAGGCGAATCCTATGATTGAGTCTGGATGGCAGAATTCTGGGTGAGTTGTTCAGTTTCTTGACAGTCTTCTGTGCCTTCCCAATGTCCCGTGGGGTACAGATATCTGTGTGATAATCTAGAAAAGGACAAAAGGGTTCCAAGAGTCCTGTACCCCAGTCAAAAGCTGTCCTTTCTTCTAAAGATTGGATCTCGGTCGATTTATTTTCTGAATTCAAATTTGAGGATTCCAACTAACTGAGCTCTCTTTTGAAGCTGGACGTGGAGGGTCCAGGGTGAAGCCCCGATCCCTCTCCTTATAGGGTAGCGATATCTTCTCCACAGAGAGGGAACCTGTGAGAGGCAGCCCTGGCTCAGAGCATCCCTGGGCAAGGAAGTGAGTCACCGTGTGAGTCAGACCCACCACCCTGTTTTCATTCTTGGTATTGTTCCATATGGCTGCTCCTCTCTGTCACCTTTCTCCCCTGAACCACATGCGTGGCCTTGAGGTGGCCCCTATACACCTTGTGGAAGAAGGCTCCTGGGGGCTGATAGTGTAAAGTTCATCCTCCATGGCGCCACCTCAGATTATCCAAATGATCTCCTCTCTGCTCCCATTAGTCACAGAGTTTATCACAATCCCATTTCACAAAGGGGAAAACAGACTCCCAGAGGCTAAAAGCTCAGCCTAAAGCACACAGCAAAAAGGCAGCTGATGCTTAAATTTAGGACTACCTCCAAAGCCTAGCCTCAGACACTGCTGGATTCTCCTGGTTTGTGTTTCCTGGAGTTCTTAACCATGTCTGGCCCAGACTAGAGTATGAAAACAGACTCTGTCTCCCATGAGTCCTCACCTTATACTCCAGGGGCTTCGTCTAGTCTTTTTGATCTCTCACAAAATGTGTTTTTGGGATAAAGCCTCAAAGAGCCTTATGTCTAGGGCTACAGGTGTAGTTCAATCAGCAGAGCCTTTGTCTGGCGTGTGTAAGACTGACAGATGTTTACACTAACCTGTGAATTTAAGTCCATCTTATCTCCTTGAGGAAGGACCTGAAGGTAAAGTTCTTCCCAGCTGTAGGGTGAGAGACTAAAAGGAATGTCTGCCATTGAGAAACAAGCAAGGGAGAAATAGTGTACTCACTTCTGCTCCCTCCAGAACCAGGCCGCAAGCCACTCTTGGCCTTTTTCCCTGGGAGCCCAGACTTGCTTTCAGTTTATTAGCTAAGGTGGGTGGAGCCAGGACCGAGTAAGCAGATGTTCATGTGGTGTGGCTGCCCCAAGAATGCCACCCCCTCACAGATGCTACCAACCCAGAGTCACACCCAGGAATAAACACCCCCCCCTTCATTTTAAGTTTGCTTGGTTTTGGGTAATACAATATTTTATACATCATACAATCATATGAATCAAAAGTGAGACACGTTACACACATATACACTAACTGAAAAATAGTTTCTTCCAAATTTGTTCATATCCAATTCTTTTTTTAACAACTTTATTTTACAAAACAAAGATAAATGTACAGATTTTAAGCATTGTTTGCATAAAATTATACAATACATTTTTGTCAGTACTTTTTTTCAGATTTTAAAATAATTTTTACATAAAACTGTATGAATATATTTTTTAGTCAGTACTTGATTTTTTTAAAGGTTTGATAGTATGCATTGAAAACTTAATAGTTACAATGAGCATAAAGTACATGTAAAACAAAATGTAACATGGAAATAGTCAAAGTTTTCTTGTTGTATAGAGATTTTTTTGTTTTGTTTTGTTTTGTTTTCTTTATTTCTTGGACTTCATACAGTCTGTGAGTTGTTTCTGGGTCATATCCAATTCTTATTCTACCTCTAGTCTCCGTGTGTGTGTGTGTGTGTGTGTGTGTGTGTGTGTTTGAGACAGGTTCTCACTTTTTAGCCCTGACTAGCCTGGAACTCAGTGTATGAATCTTTAATCCCCACATGTAGGGAAGCCTGGTCTATGTAGTGATTTCAAGGTCAGCTAGGACTGCATAGTGAAACCCTGTCTAGAAAACAAACAACAAACAAACAAACAAACTAGCTGGGGGGGGGGCAAGGAAGCAGTGTTCTCCGTGGCCTCTGCGTCAGTTCCTACCTGTAGCAGGAAGTCCTGCCTTGGCTTCCTGCCCTGATGTGCCCTAAACTGTAAGATAAAATAAACCCTTCCCGCCCAAGCTGCTTCCAGTGCGTTTTTACCACAGTAATAGAAATCAAACTAGGATGGTTATGCATATCTGTGATCCCAGCACTTGAAAGACAGGTTAGCCTGAACTACATAGAAAGACCCAGTCTCAACAAAACCATAAAATAAGTTGATTCTTTTAAAAAATTATTTATTTTGTTTTTTAAGGCTTATTTATTTATTTTATCTCTCTCTCTCTCTCTCTCTCTCTCTCACACACACACACACACATACACACACACAAAATTGGTTTGCCTACATGTATGTATATGCATTACATGTATGCCTGGTGTCCACAGAGGTAGAAGAAAGTGTCAGATCCCCCTGGATTAAGCATGTTTCTGAGCCACACTGTGTGTGCTGAGAACCACACACAGGTCCTATAAAGGAACAAGTGTTCTTAACTGCTGAGCCATCTCTTCAGCCTCTTTCTTTCTAATGGCATCTTGCATGTCCCAGGCTGATCTCAACCTTGATATATAGCCAAGGATGACTCTTTGGCTCTACTTTTGAAGAGCTAGGCTATGGGTGTGGATCACATCTGCTTTTATGTCGTGCTGGGGTTAGAACCCAGGCCTTCGTACATGCTAGAAAAGCATCCTGCCAACTGAGCTACATCCCAGCCCAAACCTTGGCTTTTTGTTTTGAACTAGTCTCATTGTAATCCTCCTGCTTCAGCCTCCCAAGTGATAGGATTGTGTGTGCAACCAAAATTGGCAGACGGTGTCCTTTAAATGTGGACAAATGGCACATTTACTTACTGCAAACCCTAGGTCCTTGGGAGCTGAAGAAGGAAGACCACATGCTCCGGGCACACATGGATGGCAAGCGAGGACTCTTCTGTCAGGTTTCTTCCCCCTTCATGCAGCCAAGGATGACTTCTGTTCAGTGGAGTCACATCTGGAGGCTGTTTGAACACGTGAGCACAGGATTGCTTTGTGGTAGTGGGGGGCCAACTCCATGGCACCCAGTTCTTTTGTCTTCACAATCATCTGTGGCTGGCCTGTTGGCCTCATTCCTGGAGAAGAGAGAGTTTCAAGAAAAGGTTTCGGTGGCTGGCTTTTCTACTTCACTGGGCAGATAGGTAGCAGACCTGGGATTCAAACTCAGGTCTGAAAACAAAACCTCCCCCCTGAGGTCTATAGCATGACTTTACTTCTTGCCAGGATGTTCAAGTTCAAAGAAGCTAAAGACACCTATACGGTAAGAGCTAAAGGAATGGATAAATTAAAAACCTTCCTTTCTGACTTGGGTACCCTTCCAAGAATTCTGACTTGTGCTGGGAGGCAAACCTAGAGGGGGCCCCTGTGGGGAGGTCCTTCTATGCCCTGTTACCAGATTTCCCAAGGAAACTGATTCCTCATGTTTACAGTGGGTATGACATGTGCTCTTAAAATTTTATAGCCACTTAACAAGCATCATCTCATCAGAAAATGACTTGACTCAGGGTGGGCCCATCTCCCCACAAGCCACCCACAGAGCTCCCAACACCTGGTCAGCTGTGTGCAGAGGAAACTATCTGTGACCTTTATTAACACACTCTGTTCTCAGCTGTACTGTCCCCACCCCCACCCCTGACTTGTGCAGCGACAGCCTGGCAGTTCCAAACACCCTCCTGGCATGCCTGGATTGTCAGAGTGGTGGCCTGGAAAGGGCAGAAGCCTGGGACTTCAATCATTGCCTTCTAAGTCTGGGGTAGGGGCCATTGGAGAATTAGATGGGTGTCCCACACGGAACTCAGGAATTGGGCAGAAGAGGTTGGCCCTTTTCTATTTCCGTAGTGAAGGAGAAAGGTGCTACACTTATCCAGCTTGATGTTGGAGGTTGGAATACCACCACTGTGCTATGCCCAGGAAGCTCACGTCCTGACTCTCCACTTCTCAGCTTTTGTACTCGGACAACTAGACCAGGTCCAAATGCATGGTATGGATTGTAATGATGAAGTGCAGTATTCCCTTCAGCTGAAAGAGGAGGTAGTTGGGGAAATAAACCCTTAACTTCTTGGCTGTGCAGAGAGCCTCTCTGGCTCCAGAGATTTGATGTTACAACCACGGAGAAGCTACTGCATGCAGCTGGGAGAAGCCTGACTCCTGATGAAGACCAGGGCCAGGCACACTAGTGGGGATGAGGGGATAGTATACTGGGCCCAGGCATGAGGAGGTTCTCTGTCTTACATGTGTTGTAGGGACTTAACAGATTTTCAAAGTAGGAATAACAATGATACCCGCCTCCTAAGAATGTGGAGTTAGGGACTCAGAGAGCAGGATGCCATGTTCAGATACCTCAAAGGAACAAAATGAGCTCATGTGTTAAAGTGGAAGTCTCCTATGAAATCCATGTGGTCTATACACAGGGAACAATTCATTTTGTTTTGCATGGGAAGTTCTATAGCTCAGCCAAAACTTAGTCCTGACATAGTGGGACCATCAGTTACCTGATGTCTTAGGTTTTTACTGCTATGAACAGTTACCATGATCAAAACAACTCTTATAAGGACAACATTTAATTGGGAATGGCTTATAGATTCAGAGGTTTAGTCCATTATCTTCAAGGTGGGAGCATGGTGTAGCATCTAGGCAGACACTGTTAGGCAGAGCTGAGAGTTCTACATTTTCATCTGAAGGCTGCAAGCAGAATACGGACTTCCAGGAAGCTAGGATGAGGGTCTTAAAGCCTACACACACAGTGACACACCCACTCCAACAAGGCCACACTTCTAAATAGTGCTACTCCCTGGGCCAAGCATATTCAAACCATGACACCTGACATGTGGTCATTTTAGAGTTTTGGGTTTTGCTTTATTTTTTTTTTTTGATACAGGACCTCACCACGTAGTCTAGGCAACCACAACTATCAACCCTCCCACTTCAATGCCCTAAGTAGCTGGAATTATAGGCATGTACTGCCAGGCCTAGCTTCCTTATTTTGTGTATACATGTTATTTTATTGTTGTTTTTTGTTTCTTTGTTTGTAGACAATATCTTGCTTTTTACACCTTACTCTCAGTTCTTTTAGATTGGTCTCCCCAGTGCTGGGATTGTAGAAATATAACCATGCCTGGAATCCGTAATCATTCTTGAAGATCAAAATTACAAGTCATATTCAAAACTTGGAATATTTTGCATTAAACATTCCAAATGCTCAGAATGCCTGTTCTTTTTGTGGGAGAACAAGTGAGGAAAAGACAGGGTCTCACTGTGTGTGTGGTCCAGGCTGGCCTTGAATTTATAGCAATCCTCTGCCTCAGCTTCGTAAGTATAGGGATTATAGACAGGACAAACCATGACTAGCTCCAAATGTCCAGAATTTCTTAAAACACAAGAACCCTTGTTCTGTTTCTCTGTCTCTCTGTCTCTGTCTGTCTCTGTCTCTCTCTCCCACCCCTTCCTCTTCTTCTACAAAACAAGGGGCCAGAGAGATAGCTCACTGGCTAAGAGATCTCACTACTCTTGCAAAGGACCAGAATCTTCATGGTGGCTCATAACTAAAACTCCAGTTCCAGTGATCCAACACCCTCTTCTACGTGCCTCAGGCACCAGATATGCATGTGCTATAAAGATATGAAGCCAAAACACCCATACACATAAAATAAAATCTTTTTTTAAAAAGCAAAACATTATGAACTACATTAACTTCATCTGCCATAAAACTTGAAGTAATTTAATATAAACCAAAAGCAAACTCAGATGCTGCCCCTCTGAGTTGACTGATGCTTGAGCACAGAGCCTATATGCAAGTAAGAGAATCTAAGGAGCAGGGAGAGAAAGACAGTTTTAATGTCGTCTGTAGTCAAGTTGCAGGCCGTATCTGTAGGTCTGCACCATCCTCTCAGGCAGCTTCCCCTGTGGAGCAGGAGAGGAGCAAAGGCATTCTCAACTCACATCCTTACCCAGGAGCAGTGAAGAGAGCAAACATTTCCTCCTAACAGAAGGAAAAGAACACTAGGGAGGAATTGTGACTAGCTTGGCTTGGTTTCTATTTCTGATTCTGGATCAATCAGGAGTCTGTTCCAGAAGAATGAGGAAGAGGAGGAGGAAGAAGAGGAGGAAGGAGGAAGAAGAAGAGAAGAAAGGAAGGAAGGAAGAAAGGAAAGAAGGAAGAAAGAAAAAAGGAAGGAAGGAAGAAAGAAAGAAAGGAAGGAAGGAAGAAAGAAAGAGATGCAAGCCCAAACTATAGCTAACCCAATAGCTTTCTGTGGGTCTAATCCTTCCCCACTTTTCCCCTTAAAATTATCCTAACCAAAATTGTAACTTTAATTTTTCAAAACCTACTCTTAATGATAGTTCTTAACCTCATTAACCTCAATTCTTTAACCTCTTTAACCTCAGTTCTAGATCACTTCCCATTAAAGGGATTGGAAAAAAAAAGGATTTGGGGAAGTGGGCCTGTGGAGAAATGGTTCTTTGAAGCACATCACATGTGCATTGTCAGGAAACCAGGAGTTCCAGTCACAGGTCAGCAGTGGCAGCTCTATCCACTCACAAACAGCTCACCGGTATACCAGCAGTTCAGTTTGGGAGTGTCAGGATAGCAGCAATGGTGGTATGACCTAACAGGAAGAATCAGGTCTCAGCCAAATTGGCACGAGTTCACATCCGCCATCTTGTTTTGGAATACCAACAACCGTGAACATGGTTGCTCCCCCAATGCACACAGGACATATTATACACTTAGGCATATGCACAAATAACCCCCCTCAACCTTCCCTCTTCCTTTAAGGGGATGTATTAGTTTGGTGCTGTTTTATTAGTACAGAAACCAAATAGTTAAGCCAGGCAAATGCTTGCCCAAGTAGCAGACTTGGGCTGTGAACCCAAGCAGTCCATCCAGAAGTCACAAACACAATCTTATCATGGCTGACTATCTACGGGAGCTATATAAGAAAGACTAGAAAGGAATTGTCACAAACGCCTGCATGCTGGTAGTACTCAAAGGTGTGGCCACTAATGGCATAGCTCTCCATCTGTGAGCGTGGGTGGGGGACTGGGTGAGAGGTCCTCAGATTCCTACCGTGCTTGCTGCTTGCACTGGGGAAAGCTACCTTTGATCTGCTCTGGGAGTCACTATCTGTTTATCTCTGCTGGGCACCTTGGCTCTGACTCTGCGGCTCTGTTTTTACCCGTTCCCACCAAATCTGTGTCCAGTGACCCAAGCCCTATATCAGGGATCAGAAAAGGCATGTTTTGATGTTTGGTTTGTGTTCCTGGTCCAGACTCTGTCCCTAGCATAATAAAAAGAGAGGTTTGTTTGTTGATTGTCTGTGTTTAAGAGAATTGGATTCAATTGAAAAAACATGTGAGTTTTTAAGTCTGAGCCTGGCTATGTGGCCTGGGATATGGCAATAACTGAGAAGCAGATTCTGACTTAATTTTTTAAAAATACTATTAAATAAAATAAAATAAATCTTTACCTCTAAATTATTCTACTCAGTGTGAGGCAAAAGCTTTCTTCATGGTCTGGGGTCACTCCAGCTTCTAAAACATCTTCAATTTCTCCAGTGGAACACAGCCAGCTTAAGATCTCTAGAATGCTCCTTGGATGGTGTCTGAAATGGCCCATCCTCCTCTCCCCTGGGTCTGTCCCCAAGAAGCCTTGTGCCTGAACCACACCCAAGACAGCTGACCTGCTCCCTGCATCCTTCGCTGGAAGGAATTCAAGTTATCTTTGTTTGTTTGTGGTGCTGGGAATGAGCCCATGACTTCTTACACACTAGACAAGCGCTCTACCAACCGAGCCCCACCCCTGCTCTGATCCACAGCTCTTAGTAGGCTCAGACAGCAATGTTTTACCTCATGGCTTGCCTCTTAAAGGCAGCTGACTGGTTAGGATCAAGGGGTACCTAGCCATTTCTAAGCCGAATGGAGTTAATAAGATTTGTTTCCTTCTCCCCCTCTTCCTCCTCTTCTTCTTTCCCTTCTTCCTCCCCCTCTTCCTCTTCTTTCTCCTCCTCTTCTTCAAGTCTTATGAGTGTACACATGTATGTGGATGTCAGAGGACAACGTACAGTGTCTTTCTCTGTTGGGCACTACTTTATTTTTGAGGCAATGTCTCTCCCTGAATCTGGAACTCACTGGTTCAGGCAGACAGGCTAGCCAATGTGCCTTGGAGAACCCGTCTCTGCTTCCCAGGCCTAGGTACACACTATCATACCTGGATCTCTACACAGGTACCAGCGATCCAAATTCTGTCTGAATGGCAAGCACTTTCTTGGCTACACCAGCTCCCCAGCCCCCTGTTGTTTTTCGAAATACGGTCTTTAAGAGTTATTTAATAGTCTTGGCTAACCTGGAACTCACTGTGTAGACCAGGCGGGCCTCAAACTTAGATCTATCTGCCTCTGCCTCTGCCTTTCAAATGCTAGGAATAAAGGCATGTCCCACCTTGCCCAGCTAAAAAAAATATGTTTTAGAGAAGTAATTGGTTCACTGTAGGCCTACTCCCTTTTGCCTATAGTGCCTGTGAGGTCTTGAAGCCCATGATCTTAAAGGTCATTAATACTTGGACCTCACCTTCAGAGTCAATGTTGGTATCTATGTTGAGCTCACAAAAATGTGGACTCAGTGGCAGATCCTGAGGCTAAAAAATTTTTTAAAATATTTTTATTTTATGTCCGAGTGGTTTTGCCTACATGTATGTATGTTTACCATGTGTGTAAAATGCCTGAGGAGGCCAGAAGAAAATGCTGCTTCTCTGGAAGTAGAGTTACAGATGGTTGAGGGTGTCACATGGGTGCTAGAAACTACAACTGGGTCCCTCTGGAAGAGTAGTCAGTGCTGCTCTTACCTGGTGAGCCGTCTCTCCAGACACTCAATATAGGGTCTTAACACAGCTCTGTTTGACCTGGTACTGGCTACGTAGCCTAGGCTGCCCTTGACCTCACAGAAATCCTCCTGGCTCATCCACCTGACTGCTAAGAGTATCGACTTGTACCACCATGCCAGACAGGTTCTTTATTCTTAAAATTCTCAGTTTCAGAGAGTAAATCTCAGAGACCTCTTAGAAAACCTCCCTGGTGTGGGAAGGTGTTATGGTCTTCAGATGTCAAGCTTCCATCAGGTGAGATCCTAATCGAGAAGGAAATCTTAAAACAAAACAAAACAAACAAACAAACAAAACAAAAAAACAAAACAAAACAAACAAACAAAAAAACAAAAAAACTAGAGGTAAGAGATTACCCATGACGCATTGCGGCATTGCCGAAGAGCGTTCGGTGAGGTTGACCTTTACCAGGTTGGACCCCCTTACATCCTCTGTGGGTCCCACTTTCTACATTGAAAATCTCAGATACCTCTGGGGAAAGCTCTCAACTCATTTGAGCAAGTTTGACCTAGCCTCTTGCAACCAAACTTATTAAAATAAATGTTCAGCGATTTTATCCATTTCATTATTATCACAACAAGTACAGCCAAGGGTACATTGTTCCTCCACTCCTCAGTAATTCCTGAGGTCTTTTTAACTAATTTCGGTCTCAGCTACTGTCCCATGTGGTTAGCCCACAGTCTGTGCCTCACAAAGGCCTCAGGAAGGAGCTCCGGACCCTGAATGCACAGTAGCAGTAGTGTGTGGGAGTCCTGTAACACCCTGGGTTCAATACCCGACACTAAAAAAAGAAGGGGAAAGAAAAGGGCTTTGTGAAAGGATGTTTATCTCCACTACGTTTCTCAGCCTGGCTCTCCAATCTTCCCGATCTGGCTCCATATCTAACCTCATTTCCCACGACTTCTCACCACACACCCTCCACTGTGGTTAAACCAGTCTCGCCGAGACGCCCAGCTCAGTCCTCTGGGCCTTTCCTCCGTTGGAATGCCCTCCTCCCCTTCTTCACCTATTTATCTGTCTAATATAAGCCACCTCCTTCTTCAGTCAGTCCTCAAATAGTTCCCGAATGCCCGCTCTACAACAGACATTATACTAAGTAATCGGCAGTAATTAGGCGCCGGTGGGGACCAACAGACACCATGTTGCTTAAGGCCTTCCAAGCCTTCTCTATGAAGCTGCCCCAGGGCGCGCCAGACCCTGGCCCATAGTCCTCCCTCCCCCTTTCTTCTAAGATTGGCAGGATTGGCTCAGTATCCCAATGGCTAGCTGTCTGTAAACTTTCTCTTGCGTTTTGCTCATTAGGCTTCCTCCTGACAAGATTTTCTGCGTCTTGAGAACTTGAGGCCGAGGTTACACGTTTGAAAAGCTTATTTGTGTATTTCAGCACTGGAGATGCAGTAAACACACACACACACACACACACACACACACACACACACACAGAGAGAGAGAGAGAGAGAGAGAGAGAGAGAGAGAGAGAGAGAGAGAGAGACTTATTTTTATACTCTCATTGCTTCTTTCTTGACTGAATGTGTCTCCTACTCTCCTGGCCTGGAAAACAGAGACAGAGAAGCATTTGTCTGGCTCAGCCATCCTAGAAATTAAGGACCCGCCTGGGTTTCCGCTGATCCCAATAACCCTGGCTGTAAGAACGGCGTCCACATCCAGGGTAGCGATGTACAAATACAGGTTGCATTTGTTCTGTTTAGTCCGCGGTGCTGTGGGAGAGAGCTTCGCAGACCTCCTCACCACAAACTCTTGCTGACAAACAAGAAGCCACTTCTCTGGCAGCCTCCTGGACAGCGTCCTGGTACCTCCACGTCACTCCCCTTTTCTCCATTACTTCTCAATGACACCTTTCAGCTCTGTGTGGAAGGGAAGGGGTAGGGGACAGCAAAGACCCTCAATTCCATTCTCTTCCCAGACTCAATAAACGTAGGAGCCACTCACTACACCTCACTGCAGGATTTTCCCCACACAGTGACAGCCCCTTTTAGAAACACAAAGTTACTCTTTCAATTCAAGGAAGGGGAGGGGGATGGGCAGCCATCCTCCAATGAACCCCAAACCTGCACTTGGCCCAAGTCCTGGGGTGGATGGCAAAGTCGAAGTGAATCATTTTTCTCTGCTCCGATTGCATCAGCCCCAGGCAGCTGTGAGCCGCTTGCTCCCCTGCAGAGGCCTCATACCACGTACGTACCAAATTCCGAGTTTTTCTTCTGAAAGCAGGGGTTTCATGGAGCTGCCTGAGTCTAGACAGAGTTCATTCTGAGGCAGAAGTTATTCACATTAGGTTCCAAGCCTCTTCAGACTAAACTAGTTGTCCCTGCCTTTAGAGATCTCCCCATCCCCAGCTTCTAGGCATCCCATAAACGACAGTTTTAAAAGTACTAGAACCTTTTGAGCAGGGCCTTCCTACGCAGCTGGACCTGGCCTAGATTCCCTTTGCATAGATTGTTCTTGTCTTTCTTTTTAAAAGTATTTAAAATTTTTATTTTATTTTTATATTTTATTTTTTTATTTAAATAATTTTATTCTTAAAAACAGATAAATGTACAGCTTTTAAAGACATTTTTGCATAAAACTATAGGAATATATTCTTGTCAGTACTTGATTTTTTTTAAAGGTTCAATTGTATGCATTGAAATCTTACTAGTTACAATGAGCATAAAGTACATGTAAAACAAAATGTAACATGGAAACAGTCAAAGATTTCTTGGTGTGTAAAGATTAAACATAATGATTTTTAAATACCAAGAATTGCCATGAGGCTATATTCTTATCTCTTGAATTATTAATGATTTAAGGTCTGGGTGTACCCCACTCTGAGAGGGTGCTATACACTTTCTTTTTTCCTAAGAAGGACTAAGGCTTCCACTTTTTGCCCTCCCCCCCCCCTTTTTTTTTTTTTTTTTTTTTTTTTTTGAGCCTCGTATGGTCTGTGAGTTGTTTCTTGGGTATACAGAGCTTTCTGGGGCTAGTATCCATAAAAAATTTATTTTTAAATTATGTGTTTATGTGTGCTTGTTGTGGGGAGGTGCATGTGAATGTGAGCAGCTATGGAGTTCAGAAGAGGGTGTCAGCGCCCCTGAAACTGGAGTTACAGGCTGCCTGACAAGTGTGCTGGAAACTAAACCGGGGCCAGCAAATACCCTTCCCCACTGAGTAAACACATCACATCATCAGTGATAGTGTCAGCCCTTGGTGTCCCCCCACCACCATGAGATGGAGC
This sequence comes from Micromys minutus, assembly GCF_963924665.1. Taxonomy (NCBI): domain Eukaryota; kingdom Metazoa; phylum Chordata; class Mammalia; order Rodentia; family Muridae; genus Micromys; species Micromys minutus. The sequence goes on along the minus strand of NC_137959.1, from coordinate 30,190,760 downwards.
CCAAGTTGGGCCTTTCCTTCAGTCTCTTCTTCATTTTTGTCCCTGCAGTTCTTTTAGACGGGAACAATTCTGGGTCAGCAGTTTTGACTGTGGGTTAATAACCCTGTCCCTCCACTTCGGGCTCTGTCTATCCACAGGAGGTGGACTCTTTGAGTTCCCTCTACCCACTGAGATTCTCTCACCTCCCAGGTCTCTGGTACTTTCTAGAGTACCACCCCCACAGGACTGCATATTTCCATTCATTCTCCTGGCTCTCTGGACTTTTCTCCTGTCCTGCCTGGTCCTGTTCCCCCTTTCCCCTTACCCTTTCCTCTCCCACTCAGGTCCTTTCTCCCTCTGCCTCCCATGATTATCTTGTAGATGACCGTAATCCTAGCATTCAGGAACCTGAGACAGGAGGATGACTGAAAGTAGGAGGCAAGTCTAGGCTACACAGTGAGGTAGTCCCCAAAACAACAACAAAGACCATATGTCATCAAATAGCTAACTAATTTTGCTGAGTGTGATGACCTCAGCACTTAGGAGGCAGAAGCAGGAAGAGCAGGAGTTTAAAGTTATCCTTGGCTACATGGTAAGCTGAAGTCAACCCCATGCCTGCATGGTGTCTTGAAAAACTTAAAAAGAAAAATCTAAAAGGGGAGGGACAGAGGGAGGGAGAGAGACTGGGGGGGAGGGAGGGGGAGAGAGAGAGAGAGAGAAAGAGAGAGGGAGGGAGGGAGGGAGGAAGAGAGAGAGAGAGAGAGAGAGAGAGAGAGAGAGAGAGAGAGAGAGAGCGCTCTTATTTAGTTTAGAAGTATATTCACTTGCTTTCTTAACCTATGATTTGTGGAGGCTCATACCATGTTCTAGAGTTCTGTTCCACTCTGTACCCAGAGCTCTGCCTCTCACCACCACCTTTACTGGGATCTGAAGGTTGATTCACCAGCTAAGGGACACCTGGCCCTGGGTTAAAAACCCCAGAACAATGTCGGCATTAGATCTGGTGAAGAGTAAGCTGCCATACCGATTTATTTACCAGGGAAGCCAGAAGAGCTGACTCTGAGGGTGGTAGAAAAGGAAGACACTGAGGCCTCTATAGACAGATTCCACTCTTTAAAAATGCCTGAAGCATTTTGTTGTTGTTCTAAGGAAGCAAGGAACGTGTCTCGGAGCTGGCTGACTCCTTGGCTTAGGTCATAATGAGTCTTTTCTATTTGGATCCATCGGAAGCCTGGAGTAGAGATCAAATTCCTACACTCTGAGATTTCCTCTGGCAGGTGAGGGCGACAGGCATGTCAGAGCCTGGAAACTAGGAGAGGAAAGATGGGGAAAGATGGCTGGTGAAAGATTCCCTGGGGGTGGGGCCGAGGAACCTGTTTGAAGAGCAGTGAGGGCTAACATTAATTTTTTGAAAACTCTTTGATTGATGTGAACAATGGATAACGAGAATTGCACCGTGTACAATTCTGCACACAGGAGCATTGTGTACATCAATCGAGACTGCACGGTGGTAAATGTCTTACAAAACCCCCTAGGACCCTTCAGCACGGCTGTACCCAAGGCTGTCACTGGCCTGGCATGACTAGCTTTGCCTGTTTGAGATCATACATAAATGGCTCCCTGCTCTTACACACAATCATAAATCTTTCACTCTTAATGTTGTGAAGTCTTCTATTATGACTCTGTCACTATCAACTGATTCCTTCAGCTGTTGATGGACATTTAGTTGTTTCCATCCAGGGGCCATTACTAATAAATAGTGTTGCTATGAGCATATTTGAACAGTTCTGATATTCAGTGTACACACACACACACACACACACACACACACATACACACACACACCAGTTCTCTCCCTCATCGTGTGTGAACTGAGACCAGGTTATCAGGTTTGGCACCTTGACCCTCTGAACCATGTGCAAATCCTTACTACTTTTCCTTAACAAGGCTTCCCTTTCTGTATCTTTATCAGAAATTATATGAAACATGTATGTTGGCTCATGCTTATAATCCCAGCACTGGGAGACTATGTGTGTGTATGGGTGGCTATGTGTGCATTATGCCCAGTGATTCTCAACCTGTGGCTCACAACCTCTTTGGGGGTTGAGTATCAGACATCCTGCATATCAGACATTTACATTACAATCCACAACAGCTGCAAAATTACAGTAATAAAGTAGCAACAAAATCATTTTATGGCTGGGGGGCACCCCAACATGAGGAGCTGTGCCAAAGGGTTGCCATATTAGGAAGTCGAGGACCCCTGATTTAGAGGGAAAAGACAAATAAACTTTGGTTTATTTACTTACATTTTTAGTTATGTATGCCTACTCATGCCAGAGGTGCTAGAGCCCCTGAAGCTGGAGTTTACAGGTGGTTGTGAGCTGCCAGATGTGGGTGCCAGGAATTAAATTCAGGTTTTCCACAAGAGCAGTCGGCACTCCTGACTGCTGAGCCATCCCTCCATCCCAAGTCCACTTTGCTTTTAAAGTCAAGTCTCTCATGACCTGGAGCTCAACAAATAGGTTGGGCAGAGCGGCCAGCGAATGCCAAGGATCTGCCTACCTCTGTCTTCTTGCACTGGGATGCCGAGCATGCTCCACCATGTCTGGCTTTTTGCTGTTTTTACATAGGTTCTGGGGCTTGAACTCAGATTGTCATGCTTGCATAGAAAGCCTTTTATCAACTAAGCCATCTCCCAAGCTTGACAAATAATCACACTCTGTCCTATAATTCTATTCATTAATTCTGTTATATATTCCATAGTATTCCTCTATAAATAATCACCTCATCTGTAGATGTTTTATTTCTTCCTTTTCATATGTTATTTCTTATGCTATTGCACTGACTACTATCTCAAGTACAAGGTTGCATACCAAAAAGTTAAAAAAAAAAAAAAAAAAAGAATAATCTCTTCCTTCTCGTGTGGTCAGTTAACCTATTCTGTATGACGGAAACCTTTATAATTTAGTGGGAGTGTTCTATAGCTCAGTCTATGGCCTACATTGGTAAAAATGTCAGGAGGACTACAAATTGGAAATGATCTACATCTGATTGGGATCATTGGTCTATAAATATTAATTAGATCAAAGGGTTTAGTAGTGTCTTTCCAATCTTCAATGACTTCACTGGCTTTATTTTTACCCAGTTTGTAATTGCCACTAAAGGAAGACTTAAAATCCAGCAGTTAAAGCTGAGTGTGGTTGCTCTTGCCTGTAGTACCCCCTCCTTGGGAGGCAGAGTCAGGCAAGCTCTGTAAGTTCAAGGTCAGCTTGGTGAGTGACAGGCAAACCAGGGCTGAACAGAGACACAGCTAAAAAAAAAAAAAAAAAAAAAAAAACAGATAAGGGTGGATTTCTGTATTTTTACCTTTAATTCTAGTATTCTGTTCAGTTTTGCATTTTTAAAGTTTTATTTTGTTTTAGTTAAGTGTATTTGTTTGGGTCTGTATGGAAGTAGAAGTATGTGACTGCAGGTGCCCAGAGAGACCAGAAAAGAATATTAGATGCTCTGGAACTGGAGTTACAGGCAGTTGTGAATCACCCATTATGATTGCTGGGAGCTGAACTAGGGTAAACTGCAAGAACAGTATGCACTCTTAACCACCAAGCAATCTTTCTAGCCCCTCATTCTGTAGTTCTAAAAACTCTGATATTAGGGCCAACAAGATGGCTCAGTGAATAAAGGCAGCTGCTGCCAAGCCTGATGGCCTGAGTTCAGTCCCCAGAGCCCATATGATCAGAGAACTGACTTACACACACACTAAATGTGATTTAAAAAATGTTTAAACCCTGTTATTAGACATATACATATATAATTATTATATTCATGATTATATTTCTCTTTATGAAATTTCTTTGATCCTATATTGATAGATTAATTTAAAATCTACTTCATTGGCATTAATTTAACTGCTTCAGAATTATTGGCATTTCCTACCAACCTTCTTTGTGTCTCATAGACAAATTGCTTTAACAATTCTGCTTTTTCATTGAAATTTCTAGACCACCGTATGTAGTTATCAACATGGTTTTGTATAGATCAGTCAAATTATTGTTAGATTTCTTTTTGTTCTCCGCTGACTGTTTGTTTTGTTGAGATAGGGTCTCCTGTGACAGAGGCTGGCCTGGCCCTTGGTATGTAGCCTGGGATGAGGCTCCTGCCATCCTCTCTCAGGGGCTGTCCTTGTTGTCTTCTGGGTGCTCATTTTTCCTGACAATCTAAGTTTTTATGGAGCACAACTTTCTTTCACTCTGAACAACTTTGCTTTTGGCTCATGTCTGCTAGTGACAAGTCTTAGTTTCTTTATTTCTCATTTTTTAAGTTTAATTTCCCATGGTTCCTGCTCTAGGCCATGCTCATCTGCCTCCTAGAAACCACTGGGGCAAGTTTGCTCTCGCATCACCTAGGAAGATAAGAACAGATTTCCATCACATCTTCTGTACCATAGCCCAATCTAAAGACCACGTCCTTACCACCCGTACTTCCAGGACACCAAGACTCCCCCTCAACTTCTCCTCCCTTCCTGTTTCCTTTTCTATTTTAGAATTTTTAGGGTCTTTTGGATTGGGTTTTGGTTTTTTGGTTTTGTTTTTTACAGGATTTCTCTGTGAAGCCCTGCTGTCCTGAAACTCACTCAGACTGCCCTCAAATGCAGAGAATGCTGGGATTAAAGACCTGCCCCACTATTTAGAAGTCACCCCTCCTTTCACCATCCCTGTCGGCCCACACAGTCAGCCTCTGCAGACTTACTTGTTCTGGACATTTATATAAGTGGGATTTTGTGACTGGTGTCTGTCGTTTGTTATAGTGGTTTTAGGGTTCCTTCAGGTAGAAACACATACTGGAATGTGTGACTGGGGGCCATTGAGATGGCTCACCAGGTCTAGGGGCTTGCCACAAAAGTCAAATGACCTGAGCTTGAGCCTCAGAATCCATGAAAGGCTGATGCAATGACTCACAGTTGTCACTCCAGAATTCTTATAGCGACATTGGAGGCAGAGACAGCAGAGCTCCCAAAGCTCACAGGCCAGCTAGTCCGGACTATGCAGAGCAGCAAAAACAAGAGGCACCCTGCCATGGCAAAGCCAAGGGAAGGAGCTCACTGCCAAAGCTGTCCTCAGACCTTGATATGCACTCATACACACACACACACACACACACACACACACACACACACACGTATGTACTCTTGCACACACAAATACACATTAATAAAAAGGAGTTGCTATTCAAAAAAACAACCAAACAAATTATGTATTTTGTTACTTGTTGTTTGAAACATGTAGCTAAGGTTGGCCTTGCTATAGAGGCTTGAGCTCTTGATCAATAGCCTCGAATTCCTGATCATTGTACCTCTGCTTTCCAGTTGCTGGATTACAGGCAAGTGTCACCACACCTTTCAAGAATTTTATTTATTCACTTTACATCCCATTCACTGTCCCTCCTCCTGGTCACTCCCTCCCACAATTCTTCCTCCTTCCCCCCCCCTTCTCCTCTGAGAGAGTAGAGCTCCCCCACACACCCTGGATATCCCCCAACTCTGGCACATAAAGTCTCTGTGGGATTATCCCACTAAGGCCAGACAAGGCAGCCCAGCTAGAACACATACCCCAAAGACAGACAACAGGTCTTTGGGGTAGCCTCTGCTCTAGTTGTTCGGGCCCCACACGAAGCCCAAGCTGCTACGTATGTGGGGAGGGCCTATAATTTTGTCATACTTTCAGAACTGAACAATATTCTGCCTACACAGTCAGTATCTGGACCTAGCTGCTAGAAAGCTTGGGGAGACACAGCCTGAGCATAGCTTATAAACTAAACAAGCTGGTGAGTGCTAAGATTGCTTAGTATAGACCAATGTATAAGGTGGAAGCCATGGCTCTCTGTCTCAAAGGAGTATGTGCAGCCCAAATTCCAGCCCCCACCATGTTTGCCCTTGGAAAAGAAAACTCTTGCACTGGCCTCTGGGAGATCATATCTACACCGGCAGAAACCTTCCTGGAATGTCATTTGGGTAATTTAATACACTAGCTGAATCCTTCTTCTCTCCTGGCAAATCGGCAAGTACTTATTAGGCATCAACTGTGTACTCAAGCACAAATCCCAGGACTAATGTGATGGATAAGCTAAGATGCTCAGGCGTGACCAAAATAGATTGTTGTCAGGCCCACCTGTCCAGCGGCTTCAAAGGCTAGGAACTGGGCAGGCTGGCCTTCTTGTTCTTTGAGTTGCCATTCAGAGAAAGTCAGTCACAAGAACACTTTTAGAAGTATTTTCATTTCGAAAACTCCCACGGATGTGAAAGACAGAGGTTGAAGAACAATTCTGTATCATAGATGGAGGGTACTCAGCAACAAATTATAAAGCATGTCCCGATTAGAGTCTCTGGATTGGGAAAAATCACTATAAAGTGTATTGTGGGAAAATGGTACAGCTAGAATTTTAATTTAGATTAGATAATGGGTGTGGAGCAATGTTAACTTCTGTACTATGTGTAAACAAAGCACATCTGTTCTCAGAAAACACACATGAAAGCATTAGGCTTAAGTGTGTCTACAACTTAAACTTGAAAGAAAATACAAATAAAGTCAGCCTTCTGTGCCCGTGGGCTCCACATCTGAGGAGTCACCACACATGGGTCAAAATATTAGAAAAAAAAACAAAAAACACCCACATCTTTGAGGAGCATGCACAAACCTAAGGCTTCCCATTTCCCCTTAAAAGTACAGTATCCCAGAAACAAGGGAGATGGCCCAATTAAAGTGTCTGCTTGCTGTGCAAGTCCAAAGACCAGGGTTTCTCTATGTAGCCCTGGCTATCCTGGACCCACTTTGTAGACTAGGTTGGCCTCGAACTCATAGAGATCTGACTACCTCTGCCTCCCGAGTGCTGACATGTCACCATGCCCAGTTGAACCCTGGAATCTTAGTTAAGGTTGCTATTGCAATGATAAACATTGTGACCAAGAGCAACTTGTTTTGCTTCCACTTCTGCATCACAGCCCATCACACAGGGAAGTCATGGCAGGAAACCAAAGCAGGAACCCAGAGGCAGGAACTGACGTAGAGGTCATGGAAGGGTGCTGCTTACTGGCTTGCTCCACATGGCTTGATTAGCCTTCTTTCTCATAAAACCACCTGCCCAGGGCTGGTACCACCACCAATAGGCTGGGCCCATCCCTATTAATCACTAATTAGGTAAATGCTCTACAGGCTTGCCCACAGCCTGATCTTATGGAGGCATTTTCTCAACTGAGGTTCCCTTCTTTCAGATGACTATAGCTTGTGTTGAGTTGACTTAAAAGCCAGTCAACACACTACATAAATGACAGGTGGGCATGCTGGCCCACCCATGATTCCAGCCTTAGAACAGAGCAACCATGACCACCCCCCCCCCCCCAGCAAGTTGGCTATCAAGACTAGCAATGTCTTTGAGCTCTGGGTTTGGTTCAGTGACCCTGCTTCAAAGCATAAGGTGAAAGAACTGTATAGGAGCCTCAGGGTTCCGAATGCACACATGTGCACGTGTACACAGGTGTGCCTATGCACTTGCACTACTTGTATATAACTAACACACATGTGAAAAACCAATGTAGGACTATAGGAGATGGCTTAGTTTGTAATGTGATTTCCATATATCTGTGAAGACCTGAGTTTAAGCCCCAGAATACATGTAAACATCTGGGTGTGGTGGTACATGTTTGTTTGTTTGTTTTTGTCTTTGAGACAAGGTTTCTCTTGTGTGGCCCTGGCTGTCCTGGAACTCACTCCGTAGACCAGGCTGGCCTAAAACTCAGAGATCTGCCTGCCTCTGCCTCCCAAGTGTTGGGAACCACTGTCACCACCACCCAGCAAGGTAGCATCTGTTTATAATCACAGCACTGGGAAGGTAGAGACAGGCCTAACTTAATTCAGCTTAACTTTATCAACAAGAGCCAGATCAGTAAGGAAAACAAACAATCGCTGCCTCAAAAACAAGGTAGGTGGCTTCTGAGAGGAAGAACACCTCTGGCCCCCACATGATACACATACTCTCACACACTTGTACCTACACACAAAACAAATGGGATGATACAAGCCTGTCATTCTAGCAATTGGGAGGCTGAGACAGAAAGATCATGAATTTGAGGTCAGCATAGGAAGACCCTGTCTCACAAAATTAAGAACAGAGGCAGGCAAGGTGGCTCAGCAGGTAAAATCACTTGTCACACAAACACGACGGCCCGGCTTTAATCCACAGATCCCATGGCAGAAGGTCCTTCACGTGTGCCATGGCACACCAGTGCACGCCGGCATTCATGCCTGTGCAGCATACTTGTGCGGGCACACATCCACCGCTAATAACAAAGTAAAGAGAAACCAATGTACAGCTTCGTGCGTGTGCTGAGTCACCGACTGATGATTTGAATAAAGTCCATGTGAGGATACGTGTCAGTGTGTACGGAGTCTAAGCATTCTGTAGAATGAACTTGAGCTTCATGGATATTTGGCATCTTTGAGGGATCGTAGTATCAACCCACCCAGCAGGGACATGTATATGAATGTACTCGTGAGTTTACTTATATGTAAACCGGTGTGGAGAGAGAGAAAAAAGAGGGGGGGGAGGGAGAGAGGGAGGGAAAAAGGGAGGGAGCTGGGGGGAGGGAGTTCAAAAGCAACAAAATGTCAGTGACCTTTGTGGAGGATGGATGGGAGTTCCTTTTTTTTTTTTTAAATTAATTTATTTAATGCACATTTAAGACACTGTAGCTGTCTTCAGACACCAGAAGAGGTCATCATATCTCATTACAGATGGTTGTGAGCCACCATGTGGTTGCTGGGATTTGAACTCAGGACCTCTGGAAGAGCAGTCAGTGCTCTTAACCACTGAGCCATCTCTCCAGCCCAGGAGTTCTTTATATTTGTAGTTTTTGTGTAAACTTGAAATTGTACCAAAATAAGAGCCTCCTGAATGTCCCCTGTGGAGAGGGAGGGCCAGCAGGGCCTCCTCCTTCACAGCAGGTGAAAACAGCTGCAGAGCTCAGCTGGCTGCCAGTCTCCTATGTGACCAAGTGGCCTGTCTTGGTGCTGAGGTGACAAGTGTCTAAGTGATAACATCTGCTAGCAAATGGTTAGGAACCCCTGCACCATGCAGATGTCACACTGTCATCCTTGTCCTTGTGTGCAAATGTTGCCCATCCCTGGTAGAACCCGGAGTAAGACCCTAAAATTTCAGTGTCAACTTGCTGTCTTTGCCTTAGATTTGGGGCCATCCCAGTGGCTGAGAAGTGACATCACCATCCTGGAAACAGTTCCTTCTGCTGAGTTGGGCCTTGGGCCACAAGACTGAGATCTTTTCTGACCCCCAGATCAAAGACAAAATTCCCCACATTACCAAGAACATCTCTGAGTCAGAGGCCTAATGTAACTTAATCTGGGCTGGCCCAGAGTTAGAAACCATCCCAACACTCACACACACACACTCACTCACACACACATTCACTCACACACATACTCACTCACACACACACACACACACTCACTCACATACACATGAATACACACACTCACATACACATGAACACACTCACACACTCACATACACATGAACACACACACTCACATACACATGAACACACATACATACACATGAACACACATATTCACATACACATGAGTACACTCACTCACATACACATGAATACACACACTCACATACACATGAAAACACACATACACACACTCACATACACATGAACACACATACATACACATGAACACACATACTCACATACACACAAATACACACACACACTCACTCACTCACATACACATGAATACACACACTCACATACACATGAACACACACACTCACATACACATGAACACACATACATACACATGAACACACATATTCACATACACATGAGTATACACACTCACATACACATGAACACACACACACACTCACTCACATACACATGAACACACACACACACACACACACACACACACACACACACACACACACCTGAACACATACACTCAATGTTGCTCAGCTGAGGCATCAGGCCACTGGAGCTAGGAGGGCAGATAGCAGCCCTATAGATTTCAGAAGCAGACCCAGAAGCAGAAGAAGGTCAAAGCCCAAGAAATGCCCAAGTTAAACACATGGGGCATCTGGCTTTCAGAACTCGCTAACTCTGAACTCTACAGAATAGTTCCAATGCCCGGATATCACCATGTGCAGGCTAGAGCCAACCCCCTGACTTCCAATTAGCAGTGAGAGGAAGTAGAGAGGGCACTCAGCCCAGGGATTCAAAGAGCGGGAGGTCAGGGAGAGCCCAGCAAGAGCATCAATCACAGAGCGCCCGGGGAGAGCATCCGCCACAAAGATCTTTCTAGTTCTCACGAAGTGCTTACTGACTGTGATGGCCCACAGCCCAGATGGCCTCCTCCTGGGGCTGGAGATTTTCTCCTCCAGCCCTTATGCACATGGGGGTGAGATCCACCTGCAGCTGGTCACTATCCACAGATGACATTCCTGGCTTTCCTGCTCACCCGAGACAGACCTGTGAATCCCAGGCCCAAAGTGAGTTGTCAGCAGATCCTTTCATCTTGCTTATCAAGTGCTGGCTTAGGTGTGTTACAGTCCCTATAGTAACCCTAGGCTCACTGTACGATTGTTAATCCTCACTGACAGATAGAGAAACTGAGGCACAAATAGCATTAGCTTTCCGTTACAACAACAAAATGTCTGAGATAAACCTTTTCTTTATTATTATTATTATTATTATTATTATTATTATTATTATTATTACTATTTAGTAGTAGCAGTAGTAGTATTTTAAGTTAATTTTGGCTCACAGCATTGGAGGCTTCTAGTCAGTCATCAGACGACCCTACAGCTCTGTTTCAAGGCAGCAGTCAGAGCAGGAAACTGTTAAGCCAACTGGCTCACATCCTGGTAACCATGAGACACAAGAAGACCCCAGCTTCCTACAACTTCTTTCAAGAACAAGTGCCCGGTGACCTAAGATGTCCACCTCTTAAAGGACCATGCTTTCTACTGTTGAGCCTTTGGGGAATGTTCCAGATCCAAACTTTCCTCCCTTAAAGATTTATCTATCATTCCTGTGTGTGAATGTTACGTGTCCACCTGAATACATTCATGTGCACCATATGGCAGGAGCCAGTAGAGACCAGGAGAGGACATCAGAGCCCCTGAGACTGGACTTAAAGGAAGTTGTGAGCCTCTGTGTGGGTGCTAGGAACTGAACCTGGGTCCTCCACTAAAGCAGCCAGAGTTCTTAACCCCTGAGCCATCTCTCTAGCCCCTTGTAAAACTCTACATTCATGTACAACAGCCTCACGTTCAGCATTTCCTCCTTTGGTTTGAAGTTTCCTAGTTGATTCTTTGTTATTAAGGATTCCTTGTTTCCCTTGTGGTGCTGGGAACCAAACCCAGAGCCTCGTGTATGCTAAGCTTTCTCTCTAAGCTACAGTTTTGTTTGTTACTAATTTCTCCATCTCTAGTACTAAAGAATGACTCCATTTTTGTTTATTGACATTCTGAAAGAAAAAAGTTGGCATGGAGCCAGGTACGGTGGCACTTGTAGAGACACAGTACTTGGAAGTGGAGGCAGGAGGATTAGATACACAAAGGCACGCTTGGCTACACCTGGAGTTTGAAACCACCTTGGGTTACATGAAAACCTGTCTAAAACATGCAAGCAAACAGGAAGCTGACACCCGGAGGCCAAAACAAGGCTTACTAAAGGGAAATGAGAAATAGACAGGACCCTTCCCAGATGCTAAAATTCCTAGCATGGGTCGGAGAGATGGCTCAGTTGGTAAAGCGTTGGCCGTGCATACATGAGGACCCAAGTTTGAGTCCTTAGCAAGTAGGTTAAAAGCCAAGTATGATGGGGATGCCTGTAGCCTGAGTCGGGGGCAGGGGTGGGGCGGGGAAAGTGGAAGCAGGAATATCCTTGATGTCACTGGTCCGCTAGTTCAGTCAAATAGGTGAGCTCCAGGTTCAGAGAGGTCACCTCAAAAAAAAAAAATGTGATAGAGGTGAGGCTGGCAAGATGACAACAGATAAAAGCAATGGCTGCTCTTCTAGAGGATCTGGGTTTGATTCCCAGCATCCACATAGTGGCTTACAACATCTATAACTTCAGCTCCCAGGGATATGGCATCCATGTCTGGCCCCTGTGATGGCATTAAACACAGACATATAGACATATGCAGGAAAAACACCCATTCACATTTTTAAAAAACACTACAAAGGCCTGGCACACACCTTTAATCCCAGCACTTGACAGGCAGCGGCAGAAAGTTCTCTGGGAGTTCGAAGCCAACATCACTATATAACCAGTTCCAGGCTGTTTTACAGAGAAATCCTGTCTCAAAAAAACCAAACCAAACAAACAAAAACAGAGAGAGAGAAAGAGATCAATCTCTGGCACTCCATACATACACAAATACTTATGTACATGTGCACACATTTTTAAAAAAGAAGTTATAACAATAACTTAGGCACCTTGTGAAGATGTAAATCCTGAGTAAGTCAGTAAGTGGAGGGCCCCAGGTTTTTCTGATAATCTAATACTGTTGTTCCCTGGATCTCGCAGCCCCAAGGTAGGGGGTCTTCTTTCTAGGACTCCAGTCCTCTGCCCTCTGCCCTCTGCTCCTCCTCACAGTGCTCCCCTGCTCCTCCCCACAGTGCTCCCCTGCTCCTCCTGACAGTGCTCCCCTGCTCCTCCTCACAGTGCTCCCCTGCTCTTCCTGACAGTGCTCCCCTGCTCCTCCCCACAGTGCTCCCCTGCTCTTCCTGACAGTGCTCCCCTGCTCTTCCTGACAGTGCTTCCCTGCTCCTCCTGACAGTGCTCCCCTGCTCCTCCTGACAGTGCTCCCCTGCTCCTCCTTACAGTGCTCCCCTGCTCCTCCCCACAGTGCTCCCCTGCTTCTCCTCACAGTGCTCTCCTGCTCCTCCTCACAGTGCTTTCCTGCTCTTCCTGACAGTACTCCCCTGCTCCTCCTCACAGTGCTCCCTGCTCCTCCTGACAGTGCTCCCCTGCTCCTCCTCACAGTGCTCCCTGCTCCTCCCCACAGTGCTCCCCTGCTCCTCCTCACAGTGCTCCCCTGCTCCTCCTCACAGTGCTCCCCTGCTCCTCCTGACAGTACTCCCCTGCTCTTCCTCACAGTGCCCCCTGCTCCTCCTCACAGTGCTCCCCTGCTCCTCCTGCCAGTGCTCCCATATCCTTAAGCAGCTCCTGCTCCCAGACCCAGGCTCAAAGATAATTTATGCAATCCCTGCATTTGCCCTGAAGCAGAAACAATGGCTCTGCTGACTGAGACCACCCTGCTCCTGACCAGCTAGTCACACTTAGGTGATAGGTGGCACAGCATTTGCTCCACAGTTGGGCTTCCCCAGGCTTTCCGATTGCCATCCGTAGAGTGACCTCTTTTGCTCAGGACCAAGTTCCAAGTCACCTTAAATCTCCTTTCTCTCTCATCCCTTCCCTCCCACTCCTGCCCCAGTAACAGGGCTTGAACCTCGGGCTTTGTGCATGCCCAGCAAGCCCTCTACCACTGAGGTATATCCACAGGCCCTTTTTGTTCTATTTAGTGCTTTAACTTGTTTATTTTGAGACAGGGTTATTATGTAAACCAAAGGTGACCTTGAACTTCTCGTCCCCCTTCTCCATCTCCTGAGTGTTGAGATTATAGCCGTGCCCCCACCATGTCCAGTTTATGGGATGCTGGGAATTGAGTCCTGGTGCAGGCTAGCAAGCACTCTACCAATCAAGCTCTAACCTTGCCCTTTGTATTTTGAGATACGGTATTGTAAAGTTGCCTTGAACTTACTTACTGTGTAGCCCAAGTTGGCTTTCAGCCCATCCTCCCGCTTCAGCCTCTCAAACAGCTGGGAGTATAGCCCAGGCCTCCTTCTTTAAGAGTGTAATATCTTTAATTGTAACCATCAGTTCATTATTCTTTATTCTATTAAAACCAGTCAGGATGCATTTTCTGCTGTCCTTTGGTCCCGGGAAGCTGAGTCTGAAAGGCTCAGAAGAGCCCTCACCCTCTGGCTTCTGGTTGAATGTGGCCTCTGTGTGTGTGGGGGGGGGGGTGAGGAGGGTGTTGGGGGCACAGTTGCTGCTTCCAGAGGGCAGCATGAAAGAAAACACCTGCTTCAGTCTCTGTCCTCCTCAGGGTCCAGCGCTCTGGGCTCCCTTTGGCTCTTCAGTCCTAGGGAGCTAACAACTTCCTGTTATTGCAAGACCCAGGGTGCTTTGACTCTGAGCTTCCCGAATTAATCCCCTGCCACACCTCAGATAAACCTCTTTCAATGTACCTTCTGTTTTCTGCTAGAACTAAGGATGTTGTTGTTGTTTTCTTTTTAATTATGTACAAAGTCTCTATTTGGCATAAGCCAAAAAAAAAAAAAAAAAAAAAAAAAAAAAAAAAAAATGAAGCCTTAATAATAGATTTTGGGGCAAAAGAGAGTCTGGAGAAGTTATTTCGGAAGGGGGAGGCTTCTCAATGCCTTGAGATCCAACATGGAGGCATGCACGGGGAGGTAGCTTCTCCTTAATTTGATTCAGACACACACTGGGAGCCTGCTGTGTACCAGAAACACTGCTCTGGATTACAGAAACCCAGGACCATCAAGAGCAGGCCTCACACTCAGGGACACTCACTCAGCCCATGGCTGGATGAAGGTCCTGCAGTGCAATTGAACATGACAGGCAGCCTAGCAAGGCAAAGCCAGAAAGATAAGGGCCTAATCAGAGTGCAGACAAAACAGTGGAAGGACGGGCTCAGGCTTTCCCATCCCTGGGGACCTGGGAGGACCTTGTGGGGTGGGGGAGAAGGTCATATAGGCTCAGCCTCAAGACAAAGCAGACCACCTCCACTTCTGAAAACCCCAGAAGTTATATTAGACTGGAATACATGGTACTTCTCTCTCCATTCAACTTCCACTGGCTAGGAGCTGAACACATTCCTTTCCCAAACACACACACACACACACACACACACAAACAAACATAGATGCACACAGACACACAGACACAGACACAGATACATATAAACAAAAACACAGAGAGAGAGACACACACACACACAATAATAATAATAAATAAGACTTAAAATTTTAAATTAGAAGCTTAAGTCAGGCCTGGTGACACAGGCCTATGATTCCCAGCTACTAGTAGATCATAGCCCATCAGGCCTACCAGGATAACTTAGTGAATCTCTATTTTAAAACAAGAGGTTAAAAGAAGAAGAAGAAGAAGAAGAAGAGGAAAGAAAAAAAAAGAAAAGAAAAGAAAGAGAAAAGAAAGAGAAGGGCTAAAAAGACAATTCGGAAGTACAGCATTTGTGTGAGGCTCTATGTTCAATTTATAGTACTGAAAATAATTAAATAAAAAAGATTAGCTGGGCCTGGTGTCATCAGTGATCCCAGCACTTAAAGGCTAAGGCAGAAGGATTATGAATTCAAGGCCAGTTTGAGTTTCACAAAGAGACTCTGTCTCAAAAATAATAATAACAATTATAGCCATAATTATTATTATTAAAGTCTTCTCCTCAAGGAATGTCAGAGCTGGGGGTATGAAAACATGAATCGGAGTTTGTTTTCTGGGCTCAGATTCTGGCGTCCCCACCTCCTGCCTGTGGTTCCTTGGTGTTGACTGTTGGTTCTTAGTGACTTCCAAAAGTGGGGGGGATACTGGGGCCTCCCCTGTGTGTGCACTGTGACATGTACTAGGTGAGAGACTCAAAACAAAGTACTAAGTGTTCCCTCTGGCTTGTTGTAGATGTTGCTAATCTAATCGATTTGAAGTCAAGATATGTAAGCACTTGGTGGTCAGTCTGCAAGAATTTTCATGTGGTTTCTACAAGCATCTGTGTATTTAGCCTCAGAGAAGCTTAGACTGAGCCTCAGTTATAATAGCAAGGGAAGATGGATCAGAGCATGAATAGGTCCCTCTGACTCTGTGTGTGTGTGTGTGTGTGTGTGTGTGTGTGTGTGTGTGCACTCACATACATGAACACACTTGAACACACACACAGGTTACAGGACAATTCTCAGGGATCATTTCTCTCCTTCCACAATGGGTTCTGGGGCTCAAACTCAGGTAGTCGAGCATGTATGGCAAGAGCTTTTATCACGGAGGCTTCTTGCCAGCCTTAAATTTATTTTTATGTGTGTGTGTGTTGCTGTATGTGGGTATGTGCATGTGAGTACAGGTGACAATCAGACCAGAAGAGAGCATCAAATCCCCTGGAGCTGGAGTTACAGTCAATTACTGACCATCTGACATGGTGTTGGACCCAAACTCATGAGAGCAGCAAGCATTCTTAACCAATTAACTATTCCATAAATTATGTTTTTAAAATAGGTTTCTTATGCAGAACATTTTAGATTTATAGAAGAATTACATATATACTAGATTTCATATGTCCCAAGCCAAATGATGTCATGCATGTCTTATGCTGATACACTTGGGCATACACAAAAACTTATGTAGTATTATTAAAATTTATTATTCATCCAGATTTCCCAACTTCCTAACCTCCCTTTGTGTCCTAGGATCTACCATCCAGGTGCCACATTACATTGAATTGCCTTATTCTCCTTAGATTTCTCTTGGCTGTGACAATTGGTCAAAAATTCCTTATTTTTATTACCTTGGCAATCACTGTAGTTTTTAAATTAAGAAACTGTTAGTTACCTTATTTTACTTATCATGATGCCCTCTAGGTTCCTCTATACTGTGTTGGAATTTTCTGTCTTGTTTAATATAAAAAATATTGCCAGGCGGTGGTGCACACTTTTAATTCCAGCACTCAGGAAGAAGAGACGGGCAGATCTCTGAGTTTGAGGCCAGCTTGGTCTATAGAATGACATATATATATATATATATATATATATATATATATATATATATATATATATGCATATATATACATACACATATATATACACACATATCTATACATATATATAAAATACACATGCATATATATGCGTGCATACATATATACATGTCTCAAAAGCTTAAAACAATACAATGATATATATGCATATGACACATATCACACACACAGATCACACACACATGCACTCACCCACAAGTCTTCCTGTGGACATAGTAGATTTTCTGTCTCTTGGGAACTTACCTCATCTTGATTTCTTAACCTACTGACAGTCATCCCTTAGCCCCTCATGAGTATGCAGGTATTGTCTAACATGAACTGACTCCCAGGCCCTTTGGGTTTCAACCATGATTTCACATGATAAAGTGTGACCACTTCCAAAGCATCTCTGGTAGAGGCTAGACTGAATGAAAGGACATCTGAGGTGGACAGCGATTCTGTTAAGAGCGTTGAAAGTGGAGGCTTTTAGAAGAACCAAAATCTGGAGGCAATCAGTTGGGCTCCTTTTGTAAGGAACAGAGACTCCTTCCCCACATGCTGAGTGGACAGAGTCCTGGAGGACAGGCCCTTCTAGTATCCCAACCAGGAACACTGAAGGTTTGGGAAGCCCTGCTAGAGCAAAGATCACCATACTGGTGCTAGTGGTTAGTGAAATTTTGCATCTTGTACTTATTTGAAAGGCATTGATATCTTTTTCCTCCTCCATGAATCCTTCCCAAGAGGCCACAACACATTTATCCCAACCACAGCAATCCCGAACAGGAGACAGTACCACTGGTGAGGTTTTCTCTTTGATGCTGAAAGATGTTTATACGAAGTTGACTGAAATCTGGGTTTCTGCCATTAACTGGATACATATGTCTCTGTCTCTAAAGTTCCTAGCAGCCTGAGACACCAGGATAAGGTAAACCCTCAGGCACCAGTGTACGGGTCTCTTATGACAAATTTGTGTTTGTGGAGAAAGTACAAACTGGGGTTGCAGAAGACAGCAGAGAGGCTCTCATAATTTCCCCTCCAGTTGGTTTTACTAATATTTACTCTGTTGTTTAACAAAGGACTGAGGGATGTTGGAGACCTTCTTTTTTATTCCCCCGCACTGAGCATTCAACTGTTGATTTCTGTAGAGATCTGGGTGCAGTCTGTATTTTGTTGTTGTCATTGTTTGGAAGCATTTCCTGACTTGGTGTTTTATAAAACCTTGCTTTCTATCACCGGAGAGTTAAGGTGGGACTTTGAATCCCATTGAGAGGGTGGAGAGGAGAGAACTGGGTGCAGAGACGGAGCAGAACGGCCAGGGAAAGACTAAGATGGCAGAGAAAAGGGCACATGGCTGGACAGCTGACAGCATTAGAATAAGCCAGTGTCTGCCCAGCTCTAGTGTCGGAAGCTTTAGAATAAACATACCAGGTCTCTGTGTCAGTATCTGGGTATAGGGGAGGGTGTGAAAAAGTCCCGGACTTTACACCAAGCAGTCTGAAATCAATGTAAAGTTTTGGGTTTTAAAAATCACATAGTGTGTATGTGGCGAATGGGGCTCGTGCTCTTGCTAGAGCAGGTGGCACAGGGTCAGAGAAAGACTCACAAGAATCATTTCTCTCCTCCCACCGCGTGGGGTCCCAGGAAAGGAACTTGGCCTGTCAGACTTGGTAGCAACACCTTTACCCACTAAACCATCTCCGCTGCCCTGAAATATGTATCTGGCTTCTTGTTTTGTTTTGACAGGACTATGTAGCCCAGACTGGTCTCATTTCCTGATGATTCTTCTACTTCATCTCCTCATCTAAGAGCTGGTGTGAGGCACCATACAATTGTCTGATTGATTGTTTTTTGAGGCAGGGTCTCTCTATTATGTAGCCTTGGGATGGGCTTGAGCCCTGCTTTGTCCCAGGAAGATTGTACTATTGTGCACTAGCCCAGTCCTGGGAAGGAGGAATTGGGTGTCGAACTTGGCCAGGGTCAGAAGGGGATCCTGAGCAGCAGAGTATGATGGGAAAGAACACCTGGGAGATTGTGTTGGAGGACAGCTCATTTGTTAGAAGGGGACAGAGGATATATACGTTCTAGTGGCTGGTTGGCCCATGGAGTATGTTATTGGCTGGAGCAAGAGCATTGAGGGTGCTTCATTTGCATATCTAGGAGCAACAGGGGCCAAGGGACAAAACTTTATAAGATCATATAGTAGGAAAGTCCAGCCCGGGATGTTTGAGGCCCATAGGTCAGATAAATGACAATCAACCACTGTAAGTCTGGAGAAGTGTGAGCTATATGCAAGGGGACATCTGTACCTTGGGAAGCCTATCTGCTGGAATCTGCTAGCGCCAGAACTTGTGCGAGCAACCAAACTCTTGCAGCTCTTCGGATGAGAAAATCCAGGGTTTGGCGGCATGCTTCGACCCCTCCTCAGCTCCTAGTCAGACTCATAGCAGCACCCCTTCCATTTTTTTTTTAAATAAGGGGGAGATATTATCATAATCACTGGTCTCCATTTGTATGAGGGTCTGGTATTGGACCAGGACCTGATTAATGGCAGTCCTGGTAAGGTGGTTTGTTTATCTGTTGCTGTAGGAGCTGAATAAGACACAGGTCTAGGATAAGGAAGGCCCCAATAGCCAGGATCGGCCCACAGAGGCGATGGAGCTAAGAAAGCAGATTCGAATACCACGGTGTGAGAGTTCAGGGTGCTGCCGGAGGTTTTTGAGTATTTGTATAATATTTTTATCATTGATATAAAAGCAGCAATTTTTTTTCAGAGTACAACACAAGTTCCACCTTGTTCAGCAGTTATTAAATCTAAGTCCCTTTGTTTTTTTTGATTTTTTTTTTTTTTTTTTTTTTTTTTTTGTAGTACAACTCCCACTAGGGAGGTTATCTGTCTCTGAAGAGACTCAAGGCTGTTTGTGGTCAGGCCATGGCTTGATCAAGTTTATCCTGGAAGTCACTAGCAAAGTGGTGCGTCTGGATGTGGGTGTGTGCCCTGGATCTCCGTTCCTAGAATTCGATTTCTACCATTGAATGTCTCTATCCCAAAGAAGTGGCAGTGGGGAGTGTGGACAGTGTGGGGAGTGGGGAGTGGGGAGTGTGGACAGTGTGGGGAGTGGAAAGTGGGGAGTGGGGAGTAGGGAGTGGGGAGTGTGGGCAGAATAGAGGGTAGCCAAAACAGCCCTGAGAATAGAGAAAGAAAGGCTTGGGTGGTATGGGGTGGGGCAGCTTGGGCATGGCTCAAGGCCCTGGATGTCCTTCTAGGAGGTCCTGATACTCCATTAAGTTACCTCCATCGCCTCTGTTCTTGACCCATCAGTGAGAAGTGGCCATCTTTCTGGTCAGCAAGGTGATATCACACATTTCTGGCTGCAACTCGAATAGGCCTCAGTAAATCCTGTGGAAAAACACAAACGAAAACCATTCCCATTGTGAGGAGCGCATCAGGCCCCTTCTATATTCTATCCAGGGGATTGTGCCATCAGACTAAGACAATAGGGAACACTCCTGGTGTATGTCTGTGGAGGAAAATGGAGGATGTTTGGAGTTCTTGTAGATATTAAATATATTTAGGGTGTCCAGGGCCATTATCAATTGTATATTATGGGGATAGATGCTTTTTTTCTTTTTAAATTGAGCCTTTAGAGTTTGATGTGTTCTTTCTATGATCCCTTGGCCCTGAGGATTGTAAGGAAGCTTCATATGGTGAGCAATCTCACCTCGTGAGCAGAAGGCCTTGGGTTGGGAGCTAGTAAAGGCGGAAACCTTGTCAGTCTTTCTGTTGGGAATGCTGATGGCAATTTCACCACCCGAAGCGTGTGGCAGGTTAAGTTTTCTGGGTTTCCTCCTGTTTGGGCTGTGGCAATGTGAAATGAGAGTACATGTCAGCGATAGGGAAGACATTGTTTTGGCTGCTAAATTGGTGGGTTTTGATGAGATTGATTTGCCAGAGGACATTAGATTGGAGACCTCAGGGTTAGTACCCATGGTTTGCAGGGTTAGGGTGGTAATAAGAGATGCACAAGAAGAGCAAGTTTTCAGAGCCTCTGAGGTTGAGCAAGAGGAACATGGGGGAACTGGGCATGAGGTTTTTTTTTATATTGGTATGGGTGAGTGGAATGTGTTTGCTTGCTCAGGGCATGGATGCTCCTGACGATCTGGTCAGTGAGGGCATTCCCTTCCGCTACTGAACCTGACAAGGAGCTGTGGGATCTGATGTGCTGGATATAGACAGGAGCTATTCTTTCCTGTATTAATAAGGAAATCCAGATGAGCAAGGTGGATTTTCATCTAATTTAACAAAAGAGCAGGCCAGGCATGGGAGCAAATTAACGGCATAAACACTGTCTGAAAACAAATTAAAGGGTTCCTCAACTTCTTCTAGGGCTAAGTAAATGACATACATCTCTCTCTATTGATGGAAATGGTGGAGTAGTTCCCTGAACTACATAATTGGGGGGTTGTTGTGGTAGTAGTAGATGACCACAAAAGCTCATCTCTCACCCCCATGAGTATATATCTAGGGAGCTCTGGTGATAGGGTCTGTGGTAAAGAGCCAAGAAGGCAGCCATAGCACAGAGGGAAAGCAGAGGTCTATTTTTCATTAGGGTAATGGTTGTCAATCTGTCCCAGGACCCCCATCAGGCTGATGAAAAGAGAGAGAGGGAAGTGGGTTACAAGAATATCTGGTTCTTTGCCCAAGATATAGTGGGACCAACTCAGACAGATGCCCCAGTGACATAAGTGATCACACAAAGGCTTATTAATATTTTAAAGCTTAGGCCTTTTGTTGGGCATTCTCGGGACTATTCTAAGCTGACTACTTCTGGGCCACATGGTCAGGTCTACCTCTCTGCTCCGCTCTGGTCCATCCATTCATGTCTGTGTCTGCTGGCTGAATCCACTGCTTCTAATTTCTAATCCCAAAGTTCACTCTCGGCCCAGAAGATCTGCCCCCATTTCCTGCCCAGATATTGGTCATTAGATCTTTATTACAGCCAATCAGATGAGACAATTTTATTACATCCAATCAGATGAGACAATCTCTGATCCATTCTAGATTGCCTTTAGGCAGGTGAGGATGAATGAATATTTAAAAAATAGAAAGCCTGGTAATGGGTCGTTGGATATACAGAGACACACCTATACACAATGTGCCCCAACACCAAGGTCTGCATGTCTGTATCCCTGACATTTTTGATCATTGTGGAAAGTGTATCAACCTCGGTCAGGATCCTGGGTGTGCTCCCCACAGGGTATGGAACCATTCTAGTACTCCTTGGGGCTGATGCGGGGTTCCCTCTAGAGTAGGGGAGGAGTTGAAAACAAGAAGTTGCATGGGCACTGCTGGGGTATGCCTTTTAGAGCCATATTGATGGGATCTAAAGATCGGACTACTTCAGGAGAGACGGTTTGTGGGAGAAGAGGGGTTTTTTTTTTTTTTACTCCTTTTAGGAGGTCAAAGAGGGACTTCAGGGTGTCTGGAGTGGGTGAGAGCCAAGGTCAGGGTCAATTAGGTTCACTAAGAAGTTCTGAAGGGAGGCGAGGGTCAAGGATGAATGGAAGGAAAGGGTGAGTTTAAAGGGGCATAATGGGGTAAGGGAGATTTCTGTTCCTAGGAATGTAATGGGTAAGGAAAAAAAAAACAAAACAAAACAAAAAAACCTGTGGGGTTTTGGTGGGGATGGCTGAATCGAGGGGTAGCCCCTTCTGTGGGGATTTCCAAACCTGCATGGTGTTTTATTAATTGCCCTTAAATCTTGAAGTAGCTTCCATCCCTGGAACTCATGGCAAACAAGGGAATGTTCAATGGGCTGTGGGAAGGGCATTAGAGTTGTTCTCTTAGTAGTTTCATGAGGCTTCACGACTCTCCCTTGATAACAGCCATTGTTCAACCCAGATGGGATCATTAGAAGGCCAGTCAAGGCAGGGGTATCAGATTTAACACTAGCCCTTAGAACTGGGGATAACCTGGAGGAGGTTGTACAAGGGAACAGCCAACTCTAAGATTGAACAAACATCCCTACTTCCACTTTTCTGGACTTTCTAGAAACATCGCCCCAAACAAGTGTGAAACAGTCAAGAGATCGCAACAACCCTATTCCTGGTCCACCATCACCCCTAATTTTTCTTTTTTTTTATTAAACCGAAACAGGGGAATATTGGGATTCTGTAAACCCCACCCCTCAGTTACCTGGCAATAGCCAGGTATGTTCCACCCCAGTGACCTGACACTATAAAAGGGGCTGCTTGCCCCCTCCTCTCTCTCTCTTGCCTCTTGGCTCTCTTGCCTCTCTTGCTTTCCCACCTCTACCCCTCCTCTTCCCCATCCCTTTCCCCGTCTCCCTCCACGTGCTCATGGCCAGCCTCTACCCCTCTACTCCTCTCTTTCTGCCTCTACTACCCTCTTAACTCTCCCATGACTTGAATAAACTCTATTTTGTACTATACTGTCATGTGGGTGGTCCCTCAGGGGGAAGGGATTCCCAACATGGGTCCCCCAGAGGCATCTCCCTTGCCCCCAGGCCTCACCGCACCTCCATGGGCCATATCCACCCCCCCCCCCACTCTCTTCATCTGTTTCTTAACATTGGTGCCGAAACCCGGGATGTCATCTTTTAACAACAGGTTGTCTAGTTTTCTATGAGCTCAGTGATCTCTACAGTCCCTTCCATCTATTTTAATGCAGTTCCCTTCTGGCAGTCTAGCAAGAACAACTTCCAAAATATCTCTCCCCGGAAAGTCGAAGATATGGCTATGAGGAGACATATCATGTGAGGTCATATCAGCACAGTAGACCTTTCAGGTTCTTCCCATTCATAGGCTTGTCTGGTGGTAAAGGTATGAGGGCAGCAACATCTTACACCCAGTAGTTGAGGCCTGGGGATTAGCTCCCAGTCTTGTGAGACCTCTTGAGGCCTCAAAATACTCTTGTCTGCTCCCGTATCAATAAGGCATTCGCATGGTTTGCCACCTATGTTGATGATTTTTGGGTGAAATCCTTCTGAAATGTTGGAAACCCGTAGAGCTCTTATTGGGGTGTTTCTCCTTCTGTCAGGATGAAGAGCTGCTTGTTTTTTTTTTATGTTTAAAGGCTCCAACAGTTTGTCGTCTTTGTTATAGCAGGAGTGACAATCTTTTCTCCAGTGGAAGCCCTTACAGCATCAGGGGCAAAGTGTCCTGGGGTAGTGGTAACCATGACGAGGGGGTGACTTTAGGGCATTCATTTTTCCGGTGCTCTTTTTTGGCACACTTAAAGCAAGTCCCGTTTTTATTGCTCTCACAAAGGTTTGTGTCAGGAATGCAGCCTTATGGGATGCAACCCCGATATCTTGGGGTCACAAATCCATCTTTGAGACAGGCAAACCTGCATTCAGAAGTCATACCTTCCCAAATAATATTTTTAAGCAGGTCCCTGGGCTGCTGGATGGGGATATTTTTTTTCCAAGCTTGTTTTTGTCCTAAGAGTGAAATCAGAAAGGGTCTCTTCTGATCTTTGGTAAAGGAAAATCAGGGAGGTGGTATTGTCCTGGAGGCCAGAGGCAGGGGTGTGATCCTATCCGAGGCTTGAAGGACACAGAAGTGGACCTGGTCAATGTATCCTGCAGGTAGTGCAGCCTGTTGACCCCAGTAGAGAGGGCTCCCTGGCCAAAAGGTTCACCATAGCCCCTCATGATGTCTTTTGTTAATCTTGACTTCACCTGACCTGTTTAAGGCTTTCATCTCTATTTAGAGCTTCCTATTGTAGAAGAGTGGGGCCAGTCAAAGAGGAGCAGCAAATATCCTGCCAATCCTTGGGAGTGTTTAAGATGGCAGTTCAACTTAGGAGCAGAGGCTTAGTCCGTGGCTTATGAATTCCATCTCCTTGAGTGCCTGCCTGACCTCCTTTAGGTCTCTACCTTGATGGGGTACCAATATAAGGGCCTATCTCAAGTTGGGTGGACACTGACCAGAAACGCCTAGAACTCTGGATTTGTAGCAGAGTCCTGGTTGTTGCAGAGTTGTCCGGTGATAGAAGAAGGGAGCCATGAGTTTATGTGACACCTTCCTGGGGGCAAGGGAGGGTAAGGGGGATTGCACAGTGGTTTGAGCAGGGTTAAAGCATGTTGCAGAGGCTGAGGGGGCAATACTCTTGCGTATGTCCTCAGTCGCCTTTTGAAGGGCTGCAAGGTCTTCTAAAGGGTGGTCCACAGTAATCATCATCAGACTTGTCTGATGTGGGGCAGAGCCTCCTCTGTGGGCCCCGAGAGGCCCATGCATTGACAGATGGCAACAGGGTAGGCAGAGAATGGAGGGAGAGGGCTTTTCCTGGATTTCTCGGTGGTAGGTGAGGTGGGCAACACAGGGCCATGTGTTGGGGTCATAAGAAACACCCACTACCATCCAGAGAGCCTTTAGGACACCTCTCTCCAAAATAGATGGCCTCCCTTTGAGTAAGCTTCATGCCATGTATCTTGAGCAGGGCCACGGCCCTCTAATTTGGGACTCCTTTTGATGCAATGAGGTATTTCCCATGATAGAGAAGGAATAGAAAGGGCCAGAGAGGGATGTTCCTGGGACCTGTGGCTCTATGAGGGATTTTCCCCAAAGTCCTAGATGCAAGCCTGCAAGCCAACTGGCAAATTTCAGTTACACCCTCCCCACCCCTGCCACCTACCCCAAGAAGAGGTTATGGCTGAGACCTAAATAGTCTGTTAGGGTCTGGGCAGAGAACTGAGAGCCTTCTACCAATAAGTAACCTTAGCCAGAAGATGTCAGTGTCCCTTGACAGTGCTCAGTCCCTCCAGACATCGTAAACCAAAAGTTAAAAAACAAAAAGTCTGCCAGCCCTCAGGATAGGTAGACAAGCCCAAGAAGGCTGGTGTCCCTCTGGAGACTCACCCTTCTTCTAAGTATTTCGGGGATCCCTTAGACACCCACATTGGTTGCCAGATTCAAGCTTGAGCTGCAATCTGTCCTGGAAAAAAAATCAGACTACTGCATACTAGACTGATCCCAGAGGGGAACGGGACCAAGCGTGGCTGAGGCTGAAGGGATCCTGAGCAGCGGTAAGATAGGAAAGAAAATGGAAGACTGTGTTGGAGAACAGCTCATTTATTAGG